>NW_008246098.1:224022-237649 GCF_000281045.1 Saprolegnia diclina VS20 | reverse complement strand
CAAAAAAGGACTTGGTATTTGTGCCCAACCCGACCCCTGGCCACGGCTCCGAGTCTGGTTCGAACGGTCAACAGAGCAACTGCAATCTGTTTTTGCAGCGTTGGCTCTTAAACGCTACGTTCTAGCGAATCGGGCGTCCCGACGACGGCGCACTCGGGTCTGTAAGCCAAGGTAACACGGTACTGCAACGAGCACTGGTACATGCATTGATCCTTAGTTGTAGGTGGATGCTGCCTTCTCGATCCCCACAAAGGACGGTACGAGCAACATATCACGGGTGCAGCGGCAGTGCATGACGCAGGCGACCGTGTTCGGCCTGCGCAGTGGTCAGAGGTGTTGCGAAGATACGCCACGACTTGATGTCCAAGACGATGTGCTGTCCGCGGTACGTGGTGCAGAGCAGTCCGGCCATGATCGCCGACGTCTTGTCAATGTACTGGACGCCGTCAATGTGCCACCGCTGCAGACGCAGCATGTAGTAGCTCTGCGCGTTCAAGAGCGGTGTTGGCGTATAGAGTAATCGCGGTATGGGGGCATACCAGCGCATAAAGAGGTACGTGACACCCAAACAAGCCAGCACAAGGCCGATCGACGTGCCGACGCGGCGGAGACTTCCGACCGCGATACCGCCCGAGACGCAGTGAACACCGGCGTCCATATCGTCGTAGACACAACGTCGATGTACCGCGGCGGCGTAGAGCTGCGGCGACTGGAGAGTCCAGAGGAAAATCACGAGCCACGTGAGATTCGAGCTTTTGGACGCATAGAGCGACGTGTACTGCTGCGAGGCGCACGAGAAGAGGTCGTTGAGGACGTAGACGAACCACGTCACTTCGGACGTTGCCAATAACGTGTTGAACCACGCTAATGGCGGCGCTGTAAAGTACGTACCGACTCCGGCTTGCACAAGCGTAAGCGGGCTCGTGTTTAGGAGCCAAATTGCCGAGAGGCTGCGCAGAAACACAAACGGGCGGCCGAGCCAGACCATACCGACAATGCGGTTGACGCAGAGCAGGTTGAGGCCCTCCATGCGCCCGCCGTGGTAGGACGCCGAGATTACGAGGAGGCTGCTAATGCCGATGAGGACGATAGTTATGTACTGGACGCAGTATTGCGTGAGGAGTGCAAAGCTCAGCGGTACCGCGTTCGAGTCGGGCACCATTGCGAGCGGCAGCGAGAGACCCGAGAGCACCGTCATCTGGCCATGGTCCCCGGTCAACGAAATCGCTTCGCGATCGCCAAGTGCCCACTTGAAGAGGTAGCACCAGCCATAGTACATGTACGCGCGGTCATTTGGGTCCAAAAGGGCAAAGTGACGCAGCGACGTCACACCCGACGTGACAAGAAACTGCACGAGGCCGACTCCAGTGGCCAAGACATCGGCGACCACAGCGTCCGTCAGTGTCGCATTGTACGTGGTGACATAGGTCTTTAGAAAAAACAGCGTATTCGTATGGTCCCGAGAACACGTCGCTGGCAGCAGCATGTCCAATGCGCAAATACTGTCAATGTCTCTCGACGACGCCGTCATCGCAAGCAACGCCAGGAGCGGCATTAGCGGCGTGGGCTGAACCATGTCAGTGAACGACGCGTGGCACATGTTGGTGCCGCTAAAGGCCACAAAAAACCCGTTCTGAACACTCCACGGAGTGCTGTCGTCGCCACACAAGATGTTGCCGCCAACGAAGCTCGTGTTCGCGAGCGCCAACACCAAAGTCGGCACTGGCGCGTACCGCACAGGCACAGACAGCGCGCGAAATGCGTGCTGGGCGTCCAAGTTCGTGACCAAAAGTTGCGTGAGATAACTCACGACGCTCGAGACGTACGACAAGAGGCGGGGCGGCGGCGAGACGTACACCAAATCAATCGCGCCAAACGGTCCAATCGTGCTTGCAAGAAGGGAAAACCCCGCCGAGAGCGGCATTTGCAGCGTGGCATTTTGCACAAGCACCGAGGTCGTCGACACGTTCACGAACGCAAAGAGGGAGCTGCTTCGAAGCAAACTGGCGCCCCCGATACCAGACGTGTTGGTGGTAATGGCCCAGAGGTCGCTGGCCAGCGACCAATACATTTTGAACGATGTCTGTTGACTTGTGTGAACACTCCCCACTGATTGGCTGAGCTGGAGTGGGTATGTCATCCCGAGTGCACTCTGAATCCAAATGCTGTCGTCCATGCCCGGCGTCTTGTAGTTTTGCCACTGCAGCTGAAAGGTCGAGATCGCATGGGACTCCCAGAGGCGGACTTCGTCCTCAATGGAGAGGGTCGCGCTTGAGATGCTCTCGAGCCATTGTTGTCCGTCACGGGAGGTTTCCAAGTACTTTACAAAGCCAAGCTGCCACGAGTCGCCCCAGCAAGTGTCCCAAGTCGTCCAGTTGTTGAGGTTCCGCAGACCTATCTCGAGGTACACGGCGCCATTTGACGCCATGCTCCTTGCACAGCGCGCTTGACGGGACGCGGTGGCCGCCATCTCCCACGTCTGGCTCAAGTCGAGCCAGCAGTACTGCGTAAACATCCACGGAAGTTGACACGGATGCATGCGCCGCAGGTTTGCAACCGCTACATCCAAGGATGCATCCGAGTACAGCTGGCGACGGGCACTCGACTCGGCCCATAGAATGACTGTCGTCGACGTGTTGTAGAGCTGACTCATGTCGCCATGACCAGGACTGTCGAGTGCAAACGCGGGCTCTTGCGTTGTCAGCATGAGTTGCCGATTGAATACATTGGCCACGAACGCTTGTGCGCCGGAGCTGTTGAAGCCCGCCCAGCCATAGTCGTTGCTAAGGTTATTGGCGACGACCGAGTAGTAGAGCACATTGCTTGTCAACGTCGCCAGGACGTAGCAAAAGCCAAGAAAGAGGAAGGCCATTTGGAACCGGCTGCGGTCGCGCCACGACGTGACTGCAACCTCCAGTGACAGCACGTCATCATCAAAGGGGCCAACGACACACACCTCGGGCTCCGAACTCGGCCAGAGAGGAACGTGGTGCCATAGACTCAGGTGAAAGGTGGTCGACCCAAGAGGCAAGAGCCCCGCCATGATACGCGTGCCATGGTCGAGGCTCGTTACTGGACGACTTATTGCTGGCGGTAGAAAGGCCAGTACCGATGTATGCAAGAGGAGAGACGACTTTGTGTCAACGGCCAGACAGCGCTTGGACACGACGGCCGAGACACCCACCGTCAACAGCAACATGAGGCCTTGAACAGCGTACATAAAGCCGACCCGAGCCGTCGAGCCAATCGCGATACTTGCGGCGGCGCAGTAGACTTGCCAGTCCATATTGACGGTCGAACAGTTCATTTCAATGGCGACGGTCATCGAGACCGGGTACCATACATCGATGGCCGTGAGGACGACCCATGCGAGGACGGTGTTGAGATGTACGTAGTACGACGAGTGCAGTAGCGGACTCAGTATATCGTGGGCGACATAGGTCGTCCAGAGCGACTCGCTGGATAGCACCATTGACGTCAGGAGACTTCGCGGTGGCGCTTCCAATTGCTGCATCGGCCCCACGATGGACGCCACGATAGGCGACGTGGCCAAGCACACGCTGGCCGTCAAACTGCGGAGGAAGAGAACGCTGCGGTTGAGCCACACGGCTGACGCGATGCGCGCAAAGAGATAACCGTACGTGGTGCCGAGGCTGAGCATGGCGACAAGCGCGAGGACGACGGTGACGATCCACGATGCGGATATGAGGTACGTGCCGACGCTCGACTGCAACGGACTCGTCGGGTTGGTCAGCGGCGTGTACGCGTAGGAGGACACACGTAGCGTGGACGTGTCCCCCTCGAATGTCACAATCTCCCGAAGACCGATGGCCCAGTCGTACATGACCATCCACGCAAAGAGCTCGTAGCCTTCACCAAAGTGTGCAATGGTCTCGAGCTCCACCTCGGTGCGATTCGGACGCGTTAGGAACTGCGGTTTCGTCGTGTTGAGTGCCATGATAGTACGCACGAGCGACGGTGGTACGTCCCACGATGGCAGCGCCGACAGCAGTCGCGTCGTATTGGTCAGTAGCCTATTGCACCGACGTTCGTCGCTGGGCACTTGAGCGCAAATGGCGCCAAGACTGCTCTGATCCGACATGGTTTGTAGCCAGATGCGCAAGGCAAACACGAGCTTGATCGGGTGCGTTGTGACCGAGAACGGTAGTGCAGTACCACATGAATCGTCAAAGCCAAACGTGCGCTGCACAAAGTTGACGGGTACACCGTATTGGCACATCAAGCTGCCAATGAGGAAGAGGTAGCCAGGGTCCTGCCATTTCGAGGGCACCACCGACATGGTGAGAGGTACGATGGACGCATATGCACGCGCAATGGATGCGTTCCGTGAGCGCAGCGCCGTGACGACGAGGCCGTGGACGTGGTCGACGGCGGTGAGGAGCTCGCTTGGCACAGGCACCCACCGCATGTCAATGTTGGCGAGCGGCCCGACGCGGTCGTGGATCACTTGGTTGATACGGGTCAACGGCAGGCCGACAGCATATGCTTCTAATGCGCTGGCCGAGACGTTGCCGTACCAGTTGGCGCTGCCCAAGATGAGGCTTTCGTTGCTTCGGAGAGCACTCCAGTCGAGATGTAGACTCTGGTACAAGTTGGAGGACGTCCACGACGCACCTCGGTTCGTCGCGGCGATTGACGCGGCGTAAAAAGGAAAGTTGACACCGAGCGCATTCACAATCTGGATCTGGTTGGTGAGCCCGATCTGGACGCGGTTCCCGTACATGAGCTCAAACGCATCCAGTCCAGCGGTGCGCCACACGCGCGCTTCGTCGGCTGGCGGAAGCAGCGCATGTGAGAGGAGGGTATTTAGCCACGCGCCACCGCCGGCCTCGACAACGCCGTTGCCGAGGCGCAGGAAAAACAGGGCTTCGTTCGCGACAAGCCAACTTGGCAGATCAATGTTGCGCAAGACCGCCTCGAAATACGCGGCGCCGTTGGCAGTACGGGCAGCTTCGCACCGAAGAAGACGTTTGGGTGTGTGCGCAAAGCTATAGCGTCGTCCAAAGTCCATCCAGCAGTATGGCGCTAGCATCAAGAGCACGTTCTGGGCCTCGAGACGGCGCAAGCCGTCGATCCCTGCTTCGATGGACGTGAGCGTTTGGTAGACAATGAATCGCGGCGCCGTGGGGTTAATACCGCGCCGGTCGGCGACGTTGACGACGCCGACATGTGGCTGCAGTAAGTCGACGGCAAGGCTCGTCGCGTTGGTCGCCGCCGCGAGTGTAAACTCATAGTTGAGAATCGTCATGACCAGCGACAGCGTGTCGGCGGTGACCAAGCCGGGCCAGAAGAGACCGTTCTCCATGTATGGCGTAAAGAGAACGAGGGCATAAGCGCTCAATGCGACGGACGTGAACACGCAGGTCACGCTTGCGAAAAGGTGGCGGTGTTGCTGCATCGCGCCGCCTGTCTGCGGCGTTATGAAACCGCTGCGTGAGTTTGCACTTTCTAGGTATACGTGGCATTCTGGCGTGGCAGCATCGCTGTGCGAGAGCAACTCGAGGCGTTGGCTGTCCATAACGCTGTTGGCGTCGTTGGTGCGCACTCGTCAGCGTTCAATAAGAAAACCTTATTGTTAGGACTGCAGTATATGATCGCAGTGACGCGCGTAGTTGTTCATGCGTACGTTGGTACAACAGGCGACGCCAAGCTGGTCGACACTCTAGAAGACGCAAGCATCGGGCCACCAAGATGGCCTCCGCTACCAAGCACATTTGAGGAATGCTACAGTACAAGTGTACTACAACTGTCGGAATGGTATGACTTTTGCGTAAAACAAACTTGAATGCAGCGTTGTGCAGTCGGTCGAGCACACGGCACGACGACGATCCCGTCCTACTACGTCCTTCCCATGCACGATCGGCCGGCGCCAATCCTTTGATCGCTTGGTCGAGCCCCTTCGTGGCGGGAATCTTTTTTATCCGGATGTTGTATCCGGAATCAACGCTTGAACTATGCGTGCAACCGACGAGGCTGGCCCGTCGAAGGTCGCCAAGCGCCCGCCCGCGACGCTGTTTGCGCCCAATATTATCGAGGCGATTGCGCGCTGCATACTCTGCCCGCATGCACTGCTTTTGTACCTGCGCGCGCAGCCAGCGCGCGCGTTGTCGCCAGCGCTCTGCAGTCTCTTGGCGCTGGCGGCGACGACGCCGAGCATGCACCTCTGGCCTCGCCTCGTCCTCGCATCGACCAATGACGACGACACCTGCCATTACGTTGCGCTTATGGGCCTTGTTCCATCCACCGCGCTGCTCGAGCGCATCGCGCCAGGCTCTGTGCTTGGCCGCGCGATCGTCGCGCACGCAACCAAGCTCCATGTCGCCAACCTCGCGACGCTCGACCACATTGCCAACGCCGTCGACGCATACGCCGCACAGATCATCGGCATCGAGCTGAAATCGACGCGCGCGCTGCCGCGTACGACGACGCGCTCCGACTTGGGTGCGTGCTTGACCTCGTGCACGCACCTCCAGACGCTCACACTGCGCGTGCCGCTCGAGAGCCTTAGCCTCGTCGCATTGGCGCTCACAAGCAAGCACACGACACTGTGCTCTTTGCACCTTACGCTGTTTGAGCCGCGCGCAAAAAGGATACCTCCCAGCGCGGCCGAGAGCGACGAGGCGGTGAGCTTGGTTACGCCTTTGCATCAGATTCCGAGCGTGCACGTGGGTATCGACGGCCTCGCCGCGCTGCCTGCGCCGCTCCATACAGCGATGCGGGACCTTGCGTCCATCAACAGTGTGTATTTGGGGCGATCTATCGAGCCGACGACGACGGTCTTGGATGGGACGCCACTGCCCGTGCTATGGCGCAGTCTCATGCTCGACGCCATGGAGCTCGACGCAGTCCAAGGCACCAATGTCGCGGCGACGCTGGAAGACGCAGCGCTGTCACGCCTTGTGCTACGTGGCTTTTCCTCATTGCCAGTGCTGCTGCCGACACTGCCGACTCTTTTGCAGCTGCGGGCATTGAGGATCGAAGCCGTGGCCATCCCAGACGCACAGGATCTTGCTAGTGCGATGAGCCACCTCTCGCTGCTCTCAGAATTCGTCGTGCGGCAAGCCGAGCTGTCGGACGCGTCGCTGTCGACGCTGACGGGCGCGTTCCATCGAGACGAGGGCTGTGGCCGGTACCTCACACACCTCGATCTCAGCAGCAATGCGCTTTCGTCGCTTGCCGCCGTCGTGTCGGCCTTGCCCAAGCTGCCGACGCTGCGGTACTTGGACGTGCACGACAACCAGATTGGTGCAGCTCACATGGCATCGTTTCAAACGGCGTTGAGGGCGCACCCCACGCTGCATGTACTCGATATCTCAAGGAATGGTCTTGGCACTGACGGCGTCGTGACGCTGCTGCGAGGCGCCAAGCTACAACTGCACGTGAACGCCTCCGACAATGGCCTCGATCTCGACGCGTGTTATATCGCGTTGCACGAGCTCAAGAAACACCGCGATCGCATTTTGCTCGACGAGACGGCGCTATGGAATGTCCCAATACCGTTTGAATACAGTTGGACGCCGTAAGAGACCACTTGCGTCATTTTCACCCACGAGACTTATAGGTCCCAATCGCATAAGTCTCGGTGTCAGTCGAGTCACGTGAGACACCCAGAGGCACCTCTCTCTTCTTTCCTTTGTCAAGAAGCTATCCTACGGCGCTCGTAGCGTTGGGTCGTTGCTTCTTGCGACTTGGACTGCATTTCCACCTCAAGTGTGGCAGCAAAAGCAACACATATAACATGCTACGTTGTGGACACACTAGGAGCTAGAATCTAAAACGGGGGACGGGATCTGGTTTGCTCTCAAGTCCAAGCAGGTCTGGTACACGCCAGCCCGACCGCGATCCAAAGAGATGCCAAAAGCATCCGATCTAACAAGATTCAAATGATGAGGAAGAAAGTAGTATTTGAATCATGTGTGTATGAAAGGTGGTTTCATTTTGAAAAAGCGCAAGCGAGCTTGCAGATGGAAACCAGGTTCAAAGGACTATTGCCATCGGACAAAATGATTTCTTACTCCTCAGATCCAGGTCAAGCTCTTTTCATGTTTGCTCTGGCTATCCTCCACTTCGCCATCTCTATCGCTGTCCTAACGCTATTGTCGACGACTTATATGTCGCTGGCTTCCACGACAGTGACGCGATGCCGTCATACAACGCGTGACGTACAAGCTCACTACCCATGACACCCAGTGCTTTTCTCCTTGTGACAGCAGGCGACTACGATCCAGAGATCTGCAAAGTCGTCCAGTCCGTACGTCTGAAGCTGTACGTCCGTGTCCGTCCGTTTTATTTACGTACACGGACGGACATGGCGAGGCTCCTCTGGAAACCGGACGGACGTGGACGTACAAAAAAAGCTGGGATAAATATCGGACTGGACACGGACGTACACAGCAAATCAAGTGGACAGGAACTTTTGTCCGTACGTTTCGTCCGCAAATGTCCGAAGCAATTTCAGCGTCGAGGAGGACCAGGAGGAGCATGGGAGAGGACTGTGCGAGATTCCAACGACTGTCGAAGGGCTCCAATGACTGTCGAATGCCTCTCCAGTCATGACGTTGAAGACGAGACAGGTCTAAGTATAAAAACTCTTCAGTGAGCTCATTTTTCAATTCGACTGCGACCAACGACCATGATCCCGGGAGCCCGCCAAAGCACGATCCGCGACTTCGCGCCTCGAGTCGACCAGCTGGACGTCACGGACAACTGCGGACAGAACGGACCGTTCTGGACTGGACAAAATTCGGACGTACACGGACGGACAAAAAAAAAGAGAAAAAAAGCCGTACGTACATGGACGGACATTATTTCCCCTATATAAAGCGTACGTACATGGACGTACAAAAAAAAGCCCTATAATAAAACCCACGTACATGGACGGACCCAAAAATCCAGTGCAGATCTCTGCTACGATCCGTCGTCATATCTTCAAGTCGACCACGTCAGCGGGGGCCAACAGATGGAGCCAGCACATGTTGCAACAGAGCAGATTGGGACCGTTAGCTGTCAGCGTCAAAAGTTGAAGGGGCACGTTCTGTGCATGTACCACCGTACAAATCGCGCAGGTGTTTTGCGAGCTCGTCGGCTGTGGTGCTCGCAACCATCTCACGGTCCATTCCATCGACTTGAAACTAGGCTATACAACCTAATAATGAACTTTGCAGTCGGCCGTAACTACGGGTTGCATCGTCTGGTTCAAACAAACGAGCCGGGCGAGGTGGTGGCGTTGAAGGTGACGTTCTTGATGTTACCGTGCACATAATGTTCTGACCACGCAGCCGTGCCTCTGGCAGCGACAGGAAGGTACCCCAATGTACCGAAGATATCGACGCTCCACGTGTGATTTTCCTTCTGCCGTCACGTTCTGCAAGCCGTCGAGCAGCAGCTGTTGTCAGTGTCCACCGACTGCAAGTGTTGAAACTGCCACGACGGGTCTTTCGCTATAACTCGCTGCACAGTGATAACATATACAGCATAACATAGTTTGTCCTGTGCGGGGGCATCCAGGATCCAAGTAGTGGTGCGATACACCATAATACCATTCTTTCAAATAGCGACAGACTTGTCGAATCGCCGTAGAGAGATCACGCACTTTTTCGTATACTAGTACTCTTCATCGATTGGTTACATGCTTCTATGTCGACCAACGGGTGGGACAGTGACGCCGGGGTAGTGGGTGGCGACCGCTCACCCACAAAAGGATATCGTCCAAAGCAGATTTCTAGATTACTAGGTGTAGTCAGCTGCTTTCACGCCTGTGCTAGCGATCTGAGTTGCCATCAGCAGCGACCTCCTCTCGCATTCGACTGCGCCATCCCAGCTCATTTTCCAATTTGCTCCATCATGGCGCAACTAGCCGGAAAGCTCGACCTCGAGGAGCGCGTCTCGTACATCGCCTCGACCACGCCGCATGACGCCGAGAAGGACGGGTACGCCGACGCCAAGACGCCCGGTGAGCTGGAAGACGGCGCGCTTGTCGAGGGCGGCGCGCTGCACCTTTTTTCGCGCGAAGCGTTTGGTCTCTTTTCGCAGTACGGCGCGATTGGTATCATTTATGGCATGATTCCGTACCTCTCGTATGCGCTGTACACCAACTACCTCGGCATGGAAGGGTACCAGACCGCGTCGTACGGCGTGCTCGTCACCACGGGCTGGTCGTTCAAGGTCTTCTGGGGCATGCTCTCGGACTGCTTTCCCATCTTTGGCTACCGCCGCAAATCGTGGATGCTCATCGGGTGGACGATCACAATGATCTGCTTGGCCATCATGACGTTCTCGCCGTTCGGGGCGCCGTACTGCGACCGCCGCCTCGCGAACGACCTCTGCGACCTCCCCATCGAGAAAGTCAAGCCCGCCGACGTCGCTAAGTACTTTGACCTAGAGGCGCCCAACCGCGGCACGCTCTTCATCCTCCTCTCGATGTTTGTCTCGTTTGGCTACGTCATTGCGGCCTGCGCGTCTGACGCGATGGTCGTCGAGTACGCCCAACGCGAGCCGATCGCGATCCGTGGCCGCGTCCAAACCGCGATTTACACGGTCCGCACGCTCACGGGCATTCTCTCGCAGCTCGTGATTGCCTTCTTCCTGAACGGCAAGGAGTACGGCGGCACGTTCACGTTCTCGGTCGGTCCGAACGTTATTTTCGGCATCTGCCTCATCCCGTGTGTCTTTGTGGTCTTGACGACCATCTTTGTTGTCGTCGAGAAGAAGACGCCGCGCACACCGCTCGGTGAGTGGCTCAGCATGTTCTGGAACCTCCTCCAGCAACGCGTCATGTGGCAGATCTGCGCGTTCCGCTTCATTAGCAACTGCTTCTCGGGCATTGGCGCCACCCCCGGGAGCCCGATCCAGAGCGTCTGGGCCAAAGTCGAGCCGCTCAACGACTCGCTCTCGGGTGTCCTTGGGAGCCTTATCTTTGCCGGTATTCTCGCGGCCGTCGGCAAGTGGGGTCTCAACTGGAACTGGCGCTACACGATCGCGGCCGGCGCGATTGGCATCATTCTCATTGACGGCTTTGTGCTCTTCATCACGATCTGGGACGTCTTCCGCAACCAGTGGTTCTTTACGGGTGTCGCGCTCGCCGATAACGTTCCCGCCGGAGTCCGCTTTATCATCTCGACCTATTGCGCGGTTGAAATTGCCGACGTGGGCAACGAAGGCGCCACGTATGGCCTCGTCACGACCATCTCGAACCTCGCGGGCCCGTTCGCGTCAGTCATCTACAAGTACATTGACTCGTTCTTCAAGGTGTCGCTCAACGACATCAAGAAGGACACGACGGAAATTCGCTGGGAGGTGACCTACTGCTACTTGATCTCGTTTGGCTGCAAGATCGCGGCGCTCGGGTGGCTCTGGATGCTTCCGCCGCAGAAGGCGCAGATGCAAGAACTCAAGAAGCGCGGTGGCAAGAGCAAGCTCGCCGGTGCAATCCTCATCGTCGTTTTCTTTGGTGCGCTCTCGTTTGCGATGACGAGCAACATTATGGCCATTTTGCCGTCGACCAAGTGCTACCGCATCGCCGGTGGCAAGGGCACGGTCAACGGCTCGTGTATCGTCAAGAAGTAAAGTGGAAGCAGCAATGGCCGAGTCGCTGCATGGTGTCTAGTGGTGTCGTATCCTCAACACGAAGGGGTTTTGCATTCGATACTACTTCTTTTTTTCAAGCGCAGACCTTCAACACACTTGAACGACATACCAACCACCATACCTCGTGCGCAACGACGGCGGGCAGGCACAGGACAGAGTGGTTCATACGAGGCAGCTTGGTCCACCGTCGTAGGGTGTGACGTGAGCAGCTCTGATTCTCATTCCAGATGAAAGGTCGTAGGGTTGGGTGTTCATCGGTGGGTGTTGAAGTGGGTTAGCATGCGTATCCTGCACAATGAATGAGTTAATCAAAGAACATGCCATCTGCGGCAGAGAGCAAGCGAAATGGCGCCAGCCTTTGGTGCCGGACGTAGATAGGCGTATTTGGTACTAGTACACAGGGCGCTCAACGGTGGCATCCAAACGAGCAGCGCATCGCCAATACATGTGGCCAACTTTGCCTTTTAAGCGTCTATTACATGCGGCTCTTCGTTTAGTATGTAGTTCAAAGCGAGTCGTCGGTTCTCAAACCGTGGCGCCGGTGCCTTGTTGAGGATAAAGGCGAGTCGAAGGGACGTTGATGCGGCCTGCCTGTGCGCCTTGAGTCGCAAGTACTTGTCGCGCTGCCGATCCTGCTCCTTCTCTCGGTTGTCAGCGTACCGAGTGCGCATGCGCTCGAGAATCGCGCCGCGATGGCGGTAGTAGTAGGTGCGGTATCGTTCGCGCTGGGACGGCATGGGTGTCGGGACGCTTGCAAACAAAAACTCGCTTGTCACCTGTCTTCTTTTCGGCACGAGTCCTATGTACCCAAACAGTCACAAACCCTGCAACAGGTGGCACGGTCGGCCGAAGACGTCATCACACTATTTTCCGAGAGAGGCACGGCCAGGTCGGACTCGCGCCGTTCCTTGTACAAAGTATGACGCGCCGGCGGATGGCGCCGACACATTTGAAACCGCAAACCGTTTCATGTCCACAGTGCTATACCGGACAGCGCGCGTGGCCAACGAGGCCAAAAAGACAACTTGTACGATCATGAAACGTCAGGGAGATCGTTCGATTTATCGGTGTGCTATTGTTTATCGTTCTGAAACGCCGAAAGCCGCGAGTACTGCACGGTTGGACCGACGTGTCTGTAGAAGGAATCAGATATTAACCCAAATGGTACAATTTTAACGGCGGTCGGTCATATGACGCTACAATGGAAGCCATCGGCGCCATGTTCACTCGTGTCTATCACTGTCGGCCAACCGCCAAGCGCACAAGGGGGAACACGTTCCAAAATCTGTGTCTGACACCGGTGTACTACGGTGGTCATTCACAGAATGCGATGCGTGGCGTCGATGCGGTGCCCCGTCACGGCACGGTCAACGCTACACGTGCACCGTGCTTTGACTTCGACATCCAATCAGCACCAGCCCGTCAGTTCGTTGGCGTGATGCGGTGCAAAGTTGACAGCGGCATCCCTTTGTGTTGAGGGGCTTGTTGTGTCTTGTTTGGTCAAGCCATGCCAGGTGGATGCAAGCGTGGAGAGTTCCGACTCCAGGAAGCGAGTAGCCTAGAGTATGTGTGGTGTGAATAAGAAGGTGCCATGTACGGATGAGGACCGGTAGCGACCCTATACGGTCGTGACCCATCAAAGAGCCTCGTGGCCTCATCCGGCACAGCCTATCGTTCTGTCCCCAATGTTGGCCTCCATAGTCTCAGTTCACAATCTACTTTCGTGGCATAACACAATACAACTTCCTGCTTCCTGGATGGCTCTCCCCTCGCTGCGTTGTTTGCGTTGCACAGCGGAAGCCACCACAAGCTCCAACGTAGATGGCCCGGCGATTGATTGCGGGGTCTTTTTCTTCTTGAGACTTTTTGGTCGTCTCTTGAGCGCTGTTTTGGGGACATACAACGCCGAGTATCAACGCCGAGTATCAACGAGCGAAGTAATCGTCGTCTGCATTTTCTCACCAAGGCGTCCTGCTAACGCGGTATCAAGAGGCGGTTCTTGTCGTCATCGCGTATTTTT
>NW_008246098.1:209182-222350 GCF_000281045.1 Saprolegnia diclina VS20 | reverse complement strand
GTTGCGTGGGCGGCGCCGTGACGGCAAGCCGCGCATCGTACTAAGACGTGCTGCCACATACGAGCTACTCCCACCCACTCGACGGCCGCAGACCAAGATCGAGTGTGCGCCTGTCTGCTCGGTCGAGCAGATAGACGAGGCACTGCGTCGGCTCTCTGTGGCCGTCCACGCGCGCGTTGTCTTGTCTCATGGCGCAGTCCACTGCAGGACAGATAGACGGCGTTGAATCTCGCACAATGCTTTGGATCTGCTGCGTGCATGACCAGATTGTATAGAGTATGCGACAATGCAGTCGTGCGTTGCTATGAGATCGAGCGACTCGCGATCCTCGGAGCTCACTTTGCACTTTGCTCGCAACCACAAACACAACAGCATCAAAACAATCATGGTCGGACTGCTCTCGACGATGCTGATGACACTCGCCACGACCGCGGTCGCTCAGATGGGCGGCTGGTCGCCTGTGACCGACCCGAGCGTCCAGACGGCGCTCACGGCCATTGTCTCGGACCCTGCCAACTATGCCAATGTCACCACCCGTCTCTGTGCCACCGACGTGGCGTGGGCCACGCAGCAAGTCGTTGCTGGCGTCCAGTACCACGTCGGCGTGCACGGCTGCAAGACGACCGCGACCTCCAACTGCTCGTGCGATGGTCAGCGCCATGCGTACTTGGTGACGGTGCTCGAAGCTATCAACGAGCCTGTGCGCATCACGGCCGTTGTGGCCACTGACGAGACGACGGGTCTCGTTGGCGGCGTGTCGGCGCCGGTCCCTGCGACGGCGGACGACAAGCTGCTGTACGTGCGCGCCGTGACCAAGGACGCCAACTTTGCGTCGGCGAGCGTGCCCCGTGTGTGCCCCGTCGAGTTTGTGTCGGTGGCCAAGCAGGTCGTGAGCGGCATCAAGCACATTTTCATCGTGCGGGGCTGTGCTCTTGTGCCCACGGCCCCCCTCAACAACGTCTTTGACTGCGCATGCGAGGCGCCCAAGACGTACCGCGTCGAGATCTACGAAGACGCCGCGCGCCACATCCAGGTCACAAACGCCGTCGTCCAAGCCTAATCGAGACAAATCTACGTGTATTTTGTACAATTTTGGCTATCCGGACACAGACAGAGGGATCAAGGTGCACGATTGTATCAACTTGGAGTTATAGGAAGTAGGAGAATTGGACTTGTGGACAACCAGGAGCGTTTTTCTTGGTCATATCGTTACGTTTGTCCGCTCATTTCTTGTGGCAGTAAACTTGATGGTTTTCACCCTGCCAGTTGTTGGCAAGGCGGGTTAGGTTTGGACTGACGCTAGTACCAAGTGTCACTATACAGTGACTATACCGCCACTTCCTCGTAGACTGCGACTTCATCAAGGACGTGTGGAGCACCCTCCGCGCGGTCACGGCCCCCTTGGGTGTAGTCTTGCCGACAACACTCTCGGGCTACCTCTACTCGACGCCGAAGACGGCCTCCAACATGCACCGAGCCGCGTTCCGCTACCTCTGGCCAGTGCTCCGCGCCTGCGTCTGGTTCAACGTCTGGCGCGTCCGCAACGATCGCGTCTTTCGCGCCGACCTCCCACTGCCAAGCCCATGGACGATTGCCGTCAAAGCGGCGCGTGTCGCTCAAATGCACTTGCACCACAGCCTCGTTCATAACCCAGGGAAAATGGCTCTACGTCGCCTTCTCCGGCTCCTCGCTCAACACGAGTGGCCGCGCCAGCACCTTGTCCCGCGGATCGCGCTCCTGCCTCCGCCGGCCTAGATCAAGATCATCACCAGCGCCTACACAACGAAGAAAGTCCGACAATTTTATTTAGCGTAGATTTACGTATCTATTTTAATAGAAGACCCACTTCAACAACAACTATAAAGTGACTATACAGCTATTTATTGCCCCTTGCTAGTACGTACTAGTCCTTTCACGCATCCTCTGTCGAGATCACTACACATTGTCATCGAGAGCTTATCAAAGAACGAGCCGTAAGCAACTCGTCGATAGCAAAGGAATCGCACCAAGACACAAGTAGTCCAGGGATGATTCCAATCATTTTTTGTCCAGAATGACGAGCCAGCGAAAAGGCCGTTTAAGGAATCGAAGGTTAAAACACAAGAGATTGCCAAGGCACGGACGAGCATCGTATCTTTTACGCCTGTAACTCCTCGATAAAAGGCGATACCGATCATGCCACTCGCCAAGCTGGCAGGCGCCAAGATATTCGTGTTTGCGCCAAAACGAGCGTGCTCGGAGTTCGAGAAACGGAAATGCGAGACCACCGTACGAGCAAATTTCAGAGTCTACAAGGTGCAGTCCGCGAGAAGGTTAGGATAAGAGGATCACAAAAGGTCTGTAGGTGTACATGGTAAAAAAATCCGAAGTGGAGCATGCAGTACATCGACGAGAAGCTTATCTCTGAAGCAAAGCTGGCTCCGTTCGAAACGAGTTCGAGAGTCACAAAGCACTTTGCCGGACAAGGAGTAGCTACAGTGGTTGTAGTGGGCGACGACAGCCACTGAGTGACTTGACACGGATATCGTACATCGACCCAAGCGTTAAACGCATTAAACGCGTATTTTGCCACCGTCACTGCCCCATCAGTTTTGCCTCGTGGCAGAAAATGCAAGTGGGTCAACAATGCCAAGTGATTTATACAGTTACTGTATTGCCTTGGTCAAAGCTTTCGATGCCACGAGTCGTTTGCACGAATACAATAGCGAGTGTGATTCGATTACGTTAAAACAGTTTTGAGCTATCGAGAGGAGGTAAAATTCATCCCACCCTTGAGTTCGTATATATCCCTAGCTTCAACGGTGGCCAATGAGAAGCGACTCAATGGCACCCGCAGGAGACCGTCATGGACGCCTTCTTGTCAGCGCCCAGCAAAAATGGTCATCGTCATTCATGTCAAAGTCACACTGCAACTCGCACTGCGTTGCACGGTCGTGCGCCTTCAACGAACAACAACAGTTGCTATGGCGCTTCTTGACCAAGCTTCGCTTGCGGCATTCGAGGTGGAAGCGACGATGTCGCACTTCAACATGCACAGCGTGCTCCATCGATCCACTGAGCTTGTTGCAGACGTCCCTCGTGCATTGCTAGCCAATACGTTTCGCTGTCATTGTCTTTTCCAATCGCATCTGCTCATGCAACTGCAGTCGAGGATTGAGGCTCCGGTAAATGCCCATTTCCAAATGTGAAGACGCACCAGAGTGTTCAAGACGCACGTTTTTTAGTAAAAACAGTGGTCAGTGGGACAACGCATTGCCCATCGCGGTTGCGTTGGCTTGAAGTAGCTTGATCAGTACTCGTCGTCGCGGGATGTGGCGCATGGGTGGCAGCGCGCGATCGGTCGGCAATTGTCCAATGATATCGCGGCATTCCATCGCGTAGCCAATCACTGACGACGTTACCCAATGTGATCCACCGAGTTCAAAAAAGATCGCCGATCATCGCCTCGGCTGCCTCACGCAATCCTCGGGCGCAAATGCAAAGCAACCACGACGACGCCCACTAGGTCACGCTTCTAGTCGAGTCGAGTCGAGTCTATTAGTCGTACACCACGTCGATGCAGAGCCTAGTCGAGGACCCCTAACCCGCAGCTCGAACTCGCCAGCGCCCTCAACCACCGGAGCGGACGAGCCACGCCACGGGTGTATCGGTACTGAAAACCAATGGGCTGGATCGATCCAGTAGCGAGCGTACCCCTGTCAGCTCAGCACCGCAGACCACTGACGTGCTTGCAAAAAAGCCCCACCGTATCAGGGACCGTCGCGCCACATGTTGTCCGTTGGCGTGGCCATCAGAAAGCAAAGCGACGTCACGCGGGCCTCGTGTTTATACTGAGGACATCCGCGGCGATGGGCGTTTGGACGCGAAAAAAGAAGACGCGGTAGCCGACAGCAAGCGTCCCGATCGCCCTTGGCAATAGAAGCTAGATGGGCCTCGTCCGAGTGATATTTGATGTATGGTCAAGTGCCATGTACATTGTACTGTCGAGGAGAAGCACGAGTATCCATGATAGCGATGGTAACACCACCTGCGCCGAATTTTGCGGCCATGTCACTGCTCGAGGCTTGAAGCAGAAGCCGACGACGAAGAAGGGTCTAGGTACTCGAGTGCAGCTTGATCGAGTCGCAGAGCCACCAATATGTGCTGTGGGACTTCACCAGTCGCCCGCATCTTGCGTCCAGCGCAGTGCACCCTGCGACACATTAGTGTGGCCGTACGGATGGCCACGAGCGCAATTCGTTCAAGTAAGTTGCTTCAATATCGCAAGTTCCCGCCTCTGCAGTCTTCTTCGTCGATCTGAATGGGACCTGCCATCGTACGATTGGCGATAGGCCAACCGAACGCTTCCATCCTTACGAGCTCCATCTCTCGAAAATGCTAGCTTTGTCTCTCGTAACAAATAGAGTTTTCTGCGAGCTTGGTGGCAAGTTAGAGGAGGGATGCAGCGTATCGACAGGACCACGTGGCAACAGTGCGATTACTCTCGCTGTGCAAGGCAGAGCGAAGCGAGCTAGCAACGCGGCAATCTTGCTTTATCAAGGCGGCGACCAGAGACTTGGCCGAGAACGGGATTTCCATGTACTTTTTTAAGGCAATTCCGTGCCCCTCTCGATCTTTCCGGCCATCGTAGCCGTCGAGGGACAGGCGCCAGCTGGCGGCCAAGGGCAATGTGGCCCATCTGGTCGCAGCAGGCGCTGCGTTCGAGGTGCTCCACTTCTTGACTTGCCATCATGCACCCGACCGAGAGTGCCTCGTACATGATGTCACTGCCGCCGCTGCATGCGTTCCAGCGCCACCACGACACGGACGCAATGCACTCGACGTCATTGCCGCCCATCAAGCTCGCGCCGTCGTACGAGCCGACGCGGCCGATGAGCAACTTTAGCATCGAAGTCATCACCGGTAGGAAGCCATCGTCGTCCGCGCATCCAGAGGCTCATGCGTCGTCTCTAGGTATGTCGTCGCCACCCGCGTGCAAGAAGCGCAAGATGGGCATGTACGACATCATGGACGCCGAGCCGACGCATGCGACGCATCCGCCGGTGCCGTCGTCGCTCACGATCTTCCCGTCGCAGCGCCGAGGCTCGAGCCGCCGCCGCCCGGCGACGATCGCGCGACTCAAGAGCGGCAAGGACATTTGCGTTGTCGCCCACGACGGCGTCATTGACTGGCTCGACACGTACTTTATGTATGGCTTTGACGCCAACTCGATCTTTGGGTCGCTCTGCCCCGTCGAGAAGGGCGAGTGGGTCCAAGAAGAGCTCGACTACCTCCGGCAGCTCCTGCATCTGATCAAGGCCGGCAAGATGCGCGTGCCATTTGGCAAGTCGCTCGACACATACCTCAGCGACCGCCTCCACTCGGACCTCACGCGCATGCGCAAGCAGCTGCAGATGATGCAAGTGCAGACGGACGTGCCGCGCCTCGCCCACCTCCATCCCATGACGGACGACGAAACGAGCGCGCTCAAGGACGTCAAGATGCGCTTCTTGCTCCACCACCAAGGCAGCGTCGTCGACCAAATGCAAAATCAGGCGCTCGACCAGTCGTGGGTCCTCTCGCTCAAGCAATAGCTGGCGAGATGGTATAGAACGTTAGGATTAGGTAGTTTAGTGTTGTCAACGGAGAGACGCCCGGGAGGTTGGATCCCGGGCGTCGCCGTGCGTGTAAATATACAGTGCTTTGTTTCTTGGACTTGATCGGCTGCGCCGTCCGAGCATGGCTACTGCAACGTGCCTATCCCCGTCCCTCGTCGATCGAAACGAGAGCCTCCCGAACCCTGTAGGATCCAAAATTGCTGCAATAAGATCGCAATAAGATGACACCAGCACGTCACATGACGTGGAGCGCGCGTGGCGTTCGTTGCCGGACGCGCGCCAAAGCGCACGTTTTATACTGCACTCGGGCCGCGAGCGACCGACGGGCCGGTCGCAGCAGTCGGAGGAGACGCAATCAAAACAGATGCCCAAGGCGTTTGTGGTCGCGAGCGATATGCACCTGCCGCACCAGACCGATGCGAGGAAACCAGCTGGCAGAAGCTGCGACTGATTGCACCTACGCCTGTTCCACCCACGGCCATCAGCTGCGGTCAACCAGCGTTGTTCGTTGGTTTTGATTGTTGGCTCCCATGGGTTGATCCGGCAAGCGACGACGCTGCTTGTCGTGCCATCAAAAACAACGCAGGCGTCGAGAGGTTAATGCAGCCTGGGATCTGCCATTCCAAATGGCTCGTAGTAGCCCTGCCAGTTGTAGCTCCTGTAGGGCTGAGGGCCGTGAGAGATGTTCTTGTACCAGCTACTGACAACGACAACCAAACTGGCGCACGACCACGACACTGTATACTCACTATATGAGCACGGCAGCGCACCATTCAAGCTGCAATGTGCCAGTGCGCCTGCTGCCAAGCCTGTGCACTCGAACGGTCCGAGCCACCCTTCCTCTTCGTTACTTGACACCAGGACACTTGGCCTTGGTCTCGGCTCTTGAATGAGTGGCCTTTTACTGAGCAACTCTGACGCAAATCTGAACCGTCGTCGAGGGTTTGGATCTTGTTGGTTTCGTGGCAACCGTCGGGCAACGACCGAGCATTCTTGCATTCGCGGCCACGTCCCCATGAGCTTTTGCTCGACCCGTTTGTACCAGCGCAGCCTCGCCGCGCTTAGCCTGCTCACATCGACGAGCCTCTTTGGCTTGTGCGTCTATGGCTTCCGCAACCTCGCACTCGGCTCGACGCTCGCCGAGCTCGAGGCGACGACGAGCCATGGCGTCGTGCTCTTCCTCGGGCTCACGCTCAGCACGCTTCTCCTCCTCTCGGAGCTGCAGTGGCACCGCTTCTACGTTCTCTTTGGCTTTCTCATGTACCGGTGGGGCCGCGCGTTCACGTTTGGCATTGCAGGTGCGATCGCGTCGTCAAACGTGTCACAGAACCTCTCTGCGTAGGCAGCATGGCGCTGCTTGTGGGCACGAGCCGCGGCAGCTGCACATCGTCGTGCATCGAATACTACCTCCTCTTCATCGATGGCGTAGCGTGCCTCGTTGTCGCGGGCCTGCACCTGACGGCGATCCCGGTCCTCGGCGCCAACCGCGCCGTCCATGATGACGTGGCAGCCGTGCAGCTGGTACACCTACACAAAGATACTCCAAGTGCAATGTGGCGGTCCTAGGCGGACGACGACGACGTGCCCGAGGCGTCGGCGCCGACCACGATCAGTTCGCACGTAAGCGCTGCGCTTCGAAAGAAAGGCAAACCTTAGTCATCCAAGGACGCCGAGAAGGACCCGAACCTCCCCGCATGGATGCGAGCGTAGCGCCTCGCTGTATTCAACCGAATGTGTTGTTGCATCTGGTTGACAAGCCCAGCGTCGTTGCTGGAGCACAGACGGTGCATTTCCGCAGGAATCGCGGGGCCGATGCCAGCGGCGAGCGCCAGAGCGAGTCTCTCAACTTGCTATCGCCACTGGTATAACTCGAGCTCGTCCTGGCTTCGCCTCGCGAGCATGGCCAACGACAACAGGAAGGCCATATTCGATTTCGCCAAAGTCGTGGAAAGCGTCTGGGGCCTGGCACGCTCGTCACTTGCTGTCGTTGGCTACATGTCTGGTGCTCGTACCAGACGTACTGGTGCAAGCAGTCGTCTGGGCAAGGCAAGCACACTTCGCTTCTTGGACTTGTTTCTGATTTGAGATTGTTATACATGCACTCGCTTCACGCCTGCATCCAAGCTGGCAAGTTGGGGTTGGTTGGCGACGTCGACTTGGTCGTCGCTGCAGCAGGGGCCTCGAACGGCGACTAGGCAGTGTCCTGTGAGTTGGGAGGGACCTACTTCACGATGTACCCGCGTCTCGACAGGCGCCGCCGCCCGCGTCGAACCAAGACGCACGGTCGCAATATCGATCGCCTGCAAATCGACGGAGCACATGGCGCACACGACATCAAACGTACCTTGTCTGTCGGTTGCGCCACGAGTTGCGACTTGCTCGCGGCCTTGTCCTCGACGGGCGCCGTGTTGTTGGCGCCCAGCACCGGAATCGCAAGCAGCTGGAGCACGCCTGTCACGAGCAGCGCAATGCCTTCGGCGAGCAAGAGTGTATACTCGGTGCAACCCGTGCAGCCGCTGCGCGTACGCCCGACGAGGATCGTCATGATACCTACGCGCCATGAGCAGTGACCTCGTCAAGCGCGTAGCGCACCCGACACGACGTAGAGCACGGTGCGCCCGAGGCGGTAGCGCAGAAAGCCAAAGAGGAAGAAGAAGCGCTCCCAGCGAAATTCGCCGAGGAAGAGGAGCGTGCCAAAGGTCACGCCGAGAAAGAGGAGGCAGCCGTCGCTTGTCGTGGCCTCGACTTGGTCCATGCTCATGACCGATGTCTTGGCGAGCTTGTTGAAGCCAACAATCGAGAGCAGCACAAGGCAGCCGCAAGCCGAGAGCGAGAGCGTGCGCAGGCTCTTGCGGAAGAGCGTGATCTGGCGCGGCTCGGTACTCGCAGGGTCCATGGGCGCGTACGGCGAGGCGAAGCTAGGCAGGCAGAGGAGGCGGGCCGTCGTGGGTTGCGGCTGGGCGTCTCGGTCGCGGGCTCCAGACTGGGCTGCCACCGTAAA
Organism: Saprolegnia diclina VS20; assembly: GCF_000281045.1. Taxonomy (NCBI): domain Eukaryota; phylum Oomycota; class Saprolegniomycetes; order Saprolegniales; family Saprolegniaceae; genus Saprolegnia; species Saprolegnia diclina. The sequence goes on along the minus strand of NW_008246098.1, from coordinate 213,752 downwards.
ATTAGCTGCAAAACGCCCAAGATCGCGTTGGGTAGCTCCCTTCTTGCGACGATCTTAGTGCATTGCGGTACTTTGATCTTGAAAATAACTCAATGCGGTTATTACCCCGCATTGACTCTGTAGTTGTATGCTAGAGTTCGAGATATTTTAAGATGGCATTATAATGTTTTGCTTCAAGGCATAATTTTATTGGGGTATTTTAATAAATATTCCATTTCGCTAAGGCTTCATTCATGCATTGAGATAGATGAAGAATGTCAAAATGTTATTTTCCCTAACCGGTTGCGGTGCGGTGTATACAAACACCGAGTCTACGTATCCGGACATTGCTTTCACCACGTTGGACTGAGCTGGAGACATGCCCATGGACCCGGGCCGGATCGTCGAGGCCGCGCCGGCAGGCGCCCATGTATGCATCCATGACCCGCATCTCTACGACTACCTCTCGACGAGCCAAGACGTTAGCTACCTACGTGCGCTGTGCCCGGCCATCGACAAGGCGGTGAGCCACAGCCACAAGAACGATGCCATCAAGATCGCCTTTGTGCCAGCCTTGTACAAGCTGTCGATGAGCTGGTGCTACCGCGCGACGCGCTTTACACACGCTGTCGTGGCGCTCGTGACGGCCAACGCCTACATCTCGACGCTTGGCGGTCCGTGCTAAACGCGACGAGCCTCCTCTCATGCTGCCGTGCTGTAGGTGGCTACTTCCTCTGCCGCCACTTGAACCAAGCCAAGCTCATGGCGCAGCTCCAGATCTGCGTCTCGCAAGGCCTCCAGGACCCCATCTTGGCCAGGTATGACGATCATTTTATATCGGCCGATTGGTGCTAGCCACCCTAGCAAATGCCGCATCAACATGGCGTACGGTGCGATGGCCCAAGGCAAGTTCAAGCGCGCGTACAAGCTCTTACAGGACGAAAGCGCGACCGCCGAGGTACTACGCTGCGCTCTTCTCGTGGATGACGAAGGCCAATGCGATGATGTTGCAGGCGCTGCAGAGCGACGACCTGCGCAACGTCGTCCATGCAGCCAACGTCTACTTGCGCAAGACAATTGTACTCCACAAGCAGCTCTTGAAGCACGAAGAAACCGACACGACGCGCGTCGTCGACGAGTACTACCGCCAACGCGTCGTTAAGCGGTAACACATTGGTATAACCCAAACAGAAAGGCCATCCTGACCAATGCAACCACCGACGGTCGCCACAAACATTGCTCGATCGTTGACCCATGATCGGATGGGCAGCCGGTCCTGTTGTCCGACAGGCGGGCGGGTAGCTGGCACTCGGGATCGTCCTGTACTTGCACAGGTCTGCGGAGACATGCCCAATATGAACAAACGACGTTGATATTACTCGGGATAAGGACAAAAAATGAGGCGCTTCGATCGCGCCGTCGACTCGTAGTCTCGACTAGACGCTGCACGAGAGGTGGCACGTGCGTCGACAGAGCGGACACGTGTTGTGCTGCGCGAGCCACGGGCCAATGCATTTGGGATGGAAGCCGTGGTGGCACGGCAGCGTCTGTGGCGACGTCAACAGAGTCTCGAGGCAGATGGCGCACTCGACGATTGGGGAGCTCGGCGCGACGGGCGGGGCGGTTGGGACGTTGAGGTGCACGTCGATCAAGCTCACGATCGCCGATATCATGGGCGCGTCGTCGCCAGCCACGTGCTTTTCAAGGCAGCGCTGGCGCAAGATGAGCACGAGTTGCAGAAACTGCACGAGCCGCAGCGCTCGCGCGCGCGTGCGGTCGTACGTCGCAAAGAGGTCGCCGATCCATTGCTTTTGCGGAAAGACTTGGTCAAAGAGTGGGAGAAGGTGCCGGAGCCAGTCATAGTTGGCCGCGATCGGCGCCAAGAAGCGCGTGAGCACGCGGTGGAACGTGTGCATCTCCGAGTAGCGCCGCGTGAGGCGCCACGGCGATCCCATGCACGGCGACGAGAGCGTCAGGATGTAGACCGTGTACCGGGCGTGCTTGCCGCGCTCGGTAAAGAACTGCAGCGGGCGGCTTTGGATCGTGACGTCGTCGAGCACCATGGTATATGTAGGTAGCGTCGAGAAAGATAAAGTGACAGAAGCGAGCGATTGCGCGCTTTGGACTGACCACTCTGCAACGGCGGGATCGAAAATGTATATGCTCTTCCGAAACGAATGGCGCCGACGAAGAAGAAGAAAGGGCCAGTCGCCGCAGCGCGCTGTCTCCTAGTCCCCACCGCCATGCGTCAGAGGCATCTACAGTGTACTAGCAACATGACCGAGGCAGGCCCTCGGCGACCGGCGACGGCGGTACTTCGCTCGGGCGTCTACACTGTACCATACGGATGCAACGCACGTTACACTTCTGGGCACTTGGTGGGACGCCACGTCATTCGCTTCATGTTTGGGTGGCTGCACTGACCTTCAAGCCGATCTGCGACATTCAAAATCGTATTTATCGGAAATTTCTCGTCGACCGACATTAGCTCAACGTGTCCCCACTGGACGCAAGGGGACGCGTGGTGCCTGCGCCGTTCAGTGGGACAGCGTCCATAGTGTTCGTATGTTAGCTCCATGCGAGCAACGGTGGTTTACGTTTGATGCCAAGGGTGCACGACACGTAGCAGTCGCAGTCCAATTCCTCATACCGATAAACATCATTTTGATTTTCCAGTTTAGCCAAACACCCGTTCGAGCAAGTCGGGCGACTTGACTGTGTTGCGATGTGTGGCGCGGCCGAAGGCGCGTAAAATTCCTACGCATATCTCATCTCCCGTTCCTCATCTCTCCACGACTCGAACCGACATGGAACGCTCCGCTACTCGTCGCCGAACCAGCCAGAGACCCACGCTTCGAAATCGGCGTCGTCGTCTTCCGGTCCTTTTTCTATGGCCAACTCGCAATACAATCGCAATCTCCTTTCCATCTACCTCGTTTCTTCTTGGACGGAGACGACGTGGCTGCCTCTTTTCGCTGTTGGCGCTTGGACGCTTTCAAAAGGGATCGGGGTTGGGGCGTGGCTTTTGCGAACGAGTGGAGGCAGCGCTTGATATCGGGGCGGAGTGCATTCGTCGCACATCTACGTCCGCGTTCTCAACTGGATCGAGGCGATAGCAGCGCGTCACCGTAGCCGGTCGGCTTCACTCAACGTCACGTCCTTGCTATTGGCGTAGCACGACAAGAGAAGCGCAACAATGTCCTTGTGGCCACAAAGCTGCACATGGCATTAGTAGCGATACGCGAAGAGTGGCGCGAACACTGGCATAGTAAATCGGAAGGTTGTCAAAGGCGTCGCGCTCGCTCCACGCACTGACGCCATCCTGTAGCAGTGTCTGGACGACATCAAGGTGTCCGAGCTTGCACGCGACCCAGATGGTCGGTGGCGTTGGCGGTGCAACGTCTTTGGGCGCCAGAAAGGCCACCAGCGGCGCCGTGTTGGTGATGGAAGCGCCCTGCTTGAACGTGAGTACCCGTTGAAGTCGGTGGTTGCCACCGTCGTGGAATTCTCGCATGCACACCCCAAGCGCTGCAAAGTGCTAAGGAGCTCGTCGATAGCAATGTGAAGTCCATACTCGTGCGTCAGCATCGTCGCTATCTCTGGCAGCAAAATTGCACCCCGTTGGTCCTAGCTCGTTTGCTGCAGCAACCTCGGTACATGCATGTCGTACCGATACGCATTGCGTCAACGCCAGTGCGAGGCGCTCTGTGCTCAAGACAGTCGGGTCCTCGTTGTGCTGCTTGAGCAGGAGCCGCCGCCGGTGGACGTGGGCAGACGACGCACCGCTCCCCATGCTGTCGGAACACTAAACTTAGTTGCCAATCGCGACTCGATTTATCTTAGCGGCGTAGTACATGTACTAGTACACTGCGCGTTTAGGGCAAGAAAGGCGAGATCTACGACCTGGCAGTAGCGGAATGCCGTTGACGCGTTGACGGAACATAGATACATAGTCACGCACAAACTACAAGACGGTGTCGATCGGCACGCGGTGCACGACGACGCACATTTCGATGACGTGGCAACGCCTCCGGCCACGTAAACCGGTGTGTGTACCGGCTACGATTTTCGGCTACCGGTTCGGCGCCGAAAAACCCAGGTTGGTTGGTCCGAAGTTGGTTGTGTTTCTGCAGCAAAAGTTCGTTCGATGGAGAGGGACTGCACCGATCAAATCGAGCGCGATGAGTTTGAGCTTTGTGTCTCTACGCTGCGTGGAAGGCTGGTCGAGTTGATAGGCCGGTGTCTCGGTCGTCGGTGGACTGTGTATACCGCTCGTGTCGCAAACACTTCCAAATAGGATTGCATATCCTTTTTGTTAATAACTCATTTCAACAACACTTTCAAGTAGGAAGACCAGGCATGCGTTGCATGAGCTCGACAACTGCACAAACGAATGTACATACCGTAGGTTGATTCCACACTTATGTTCGGAATCATATTTGTACCCGTTGCAAGATATATCTACAAATATATTGCTCCCATCGTGTAGCCACAACAGCGAGCGTCCCCGAACTCACGTATGCGTCGCTGGACATGCAGGTTGCACCGTTCGAGTTGCTTCAAGAACCCGGTGCGCGCCTTGTTTCCATAC
>NW_008246098.1:197101-208854 GCF_000281045.1 Saprolegnia diclina VS20 | reverse complement strand
TTCGCGTCCGTGACGTCAGGTCCCACGTCCACGTTATGCATGGAGCTGGCAATGTACGATGGGGCAGGTCGTTCCTAGTCTCATACCAGTTAGGTCAAGGAGCGTCAAGCTCTCTTTGCCAACGTTCGTTTGTGTTATGTATAGAGAACTGGGGACGACCTTGCAGTGATGTCGTGCGTCGTTTTGGCGCCGGCTGCGTTTCGCGCCAACCAGCGTTTTGTAGTAGCTTCAATGATTCTAGATTCGCGCCGAATCTTCGCAACATACACAAGACCGGCCAATATTACTCTGACCCAGTGAACATCTTACACCCGAACCCATCACCACCTGGTCAGCGGACAGATCGGTTGGGAAACCAGTTTTGATTTTTCCATGGCGCTTGAAAGTGCCGAGGCGCTCCTCCTTCTCTCCAACAACATGCTTCTGCTTGGTCCGCTCGTCGTCTCGCTCGGTGCCATGGTGCTGCGCGCATCGCTGTGCTCCCAAGTCGTGCTGCTCCACTGCGACGCCGACAATATGGTCTAGTGTTTCGTGATGCGCTTGGTTGTCGTAATGTACTCTGCGTCCATGTCTGTCTACGCTATAATGTCCGAGGGATCTTTGGCTCTTTTGGTGTCGACACGAACGAGTGTGCTGGTAGATGTGTGTATCAGCGAGCTCTGGTGCAAAGACGACGAGCAGCCAAGCCCGCAGGCTCTGCGCCGGCCAACGCAGAAGAAGAACGCCCGAGTGCAACGCTGCAACTGGATTTCAAAACCGCGTAGACACGACATGTCTGTTCGTAACTGCCGTGGACCCCTAGATAACGAACTGGAATACCTGATGTTATCACACGTGCGATGCTGTCGATGCGCTAGTCCTTTGGCGACAGACAAAGTCGGCCTCTGTTTCATACGACCACCGACCACCGACTCCATGTCGCCTCGTTGACGGGTAGGCAGAGTCAACCAAGGTCTCGGCGAGGCAGCTGGGCGATGGTGCAGTGCCGGGGTAGACTCAACAGTGGCATGGCACCCACTCTTCCTACACAGCCGATGCAGGTACATGTACGTCGCTCCGTCGCTGGTTGAGTGCACGTTGGTCCTTTGGTTCGTGGACGACCTTGATCAAGGCGACCGCGCATCTCGAGCTGCTTTAACGAGTCAAGTGACTCGTATTCAAGTTGTCAACGACACCAGCGTGGCAGCTCCGCCTTGTGATAGGTATCGACACCGATGGGTACATCGAGGACCTATTCCGTGTACGTTGCGTGCTGTTGACGCCGTTCACATCGCTTCGCAGACCAGAGTGTCACTTCACGCACCATCGACAGCACCTCGTTCGATGGCGACCGACGCCGACGCCTCAGGCCTCCTCTTTGTCGTCGCAGTCTCGAGCAACCTCCTCGTCCTCGGTCCGCTCGTCGTCTCGCTTGGTATGATGGTCCTCCGCGCGTCCATGTGCTCGCAAGTCGTCTTGCTCCAGTACGACGCCGACAACATTGTCTAGCAGCTTGGTATACCTCGTAACGTCCACGTCTGCGTTTGTCATGGCTCGCACGTTGGTCCGTCGAGAGGAGGGCCCACCTCTGTATCCAGTCGTCACGTAGAGTTGACAGCGTCGTAAGCTCATCGCTGCTCTGCCGACTGCTGACCACGATATCCTCGCATCAGCCATGGCACATCTGGGCTCTCCACCACCTGCCATCGCTGTTCCCACTCGTGGACCTGCCAAACACGGTGCTTCATGGACATGGGCGCCGGTGACCACGTCGCCAGTGGCGTTGCGGCAGTGGCAGATCACCAAGACTGCAGTTGCCGAGAATGAGGTCGTAGATAGCTGCTGCATCCGCGTCGATGGCCACCACGTCACGACAGCCACAAGTGACCGACTAGCGATGAGAGCCGACCGCGCTTCGAACACTTCGTCGACCAAACGAGTTGAATTTATGCCCCCAGATCGACCATATTCCAAGCCTCGCGATGCTATCGCATGATGCGGTACATGGTGCTGAGCGACGCAAGGTGGCATGCAACACGCGACTACTTCAGTTACTCTACCCCCGCAGCGATTGAATGTATTTGCGCACGGCGTCGGCGCCGTGCTGGGCGACCGTGAGCTTGTGCTGCGATGCATCGCTCCACGTGAGGACGTCGAGATCCCGCGCGTACTGCACGACGGCCGCAAACTCCTACGAAAATACGAAAAAAATACATGAAAATACCGCTCGACAGACGACAAAACGTCGAAGAGCGTACCTCGGAGAGCGTAAAGCCTTCGAGGAGCTCGCCAGGTACAAACTGGATTCGGTTGCGCTCACGCTGCCAGAGGTACAGCTGGTCGGCAATGTTTTCAGGGATCACGGGCGTGTTTTGCACCATCTTGGGGTGCGCGTGCTGCATGAGAAAATCGTAAATCTACGCGACAACATGTCCATTTTGCAGAAAAATAGCAAAAAAAGCGGTACCTGCTCGGCCGAGATGCCGTGGATGAGCGCCGACCGAATGCTCTCGCGCGTCAAGAAGCCCACGGCCATGTTCTTGAGCCGGACCTAGTCGAGCTGTCCAGTCAACTTGTGGACAATATTGTCGGAACAAACCACAATGTCCACAAACACACTCAGCATCGCAATGTGCAGGCTCGATGACGTGTACGCATAGACCTTGAAGTTGGTCTCGACAATGATGCTCAAATGCGACGCCGACGCGCCGCCGGCCTCGCTTGGACCCTTGGGCACCGTCTAGAGACTCTGTGAGCCGACGGTCACATTGGTCGAGCGGCTACCGCGGCCTGGTGAAAGTTCTCGAGCGACTGGTTCATCTGGATCGCAGGGCGCGTCTGGCCTGCGAGCCCGCCAAAGATGAGGTTGACGGCCAAACTCGTCGTGTAAAAGCTACACAGAGGGGTCGAAGACGGCGAGCGTACGACGCAAGGACTACCGTGTTGCGCGCGAGTTGCTGCGGTACAAAAGCCCGAGCTCGACGAGGTCCCCGAGGAGCTGCTGCTGGTTGCGTGTGAGGTCGGCCACCGCATAGTACTGGTGCATTTGGCAATAGCTACACGCAACTTGATGAACATGCCAAGGATGCTGGACGAGACGACCTCATCTGGAAGAGGAACTGGAGCATCTCCTCGGCCGACATGACGCCCCGCTTGTCAATGTTCTTGATGTACTCGAGCACAAAGATCCACGTCTGCGCATGAATGTCCTTGAGCATAAACTCGTAGCCCGTGTCCGTAATGTGAAGCTTCCGGCGGTCTTCGGGCGAAGCCTGCATGAGCTTGGTCTGCTCGAGGATTTGCACGACCGTATCGGGCGGCGCCTGCACGGCAGTCGACCCGACCTGCGCCGAGCATGAGACGACGCGCGCAAAAGCCAACGTACCATAAAGTGGAGCACAGCATCCCAGCGCGTGCGCGCATAGTGCTCGAGGTCCAGCGCTGCAATCGGCTTTTCGGCTGGCAGCTTTTGCCGGCCGTCTTCCCACGGCGACCCGCCGAGCGAGCTCAGCGCGGTGCGCAGCTGCGCCTGGAAGTGTGTGTTGAGCGCTAGCCCATGCGGCGCCTTGGTCAAGACACGAAGATGCAAGAGCTACAGCACATGAGCCGTGCAGTCGTCATGCTGCGCGGTCTACCTTGTCGATGGCCGCGACCATGGCGTCCGTGGCCGACTCGAGCACCCACGAGAGGATCGTCTCGCGGGTCGTCTCGCCGGCGGCGAAGAGGAGGCGCATGACGATCTGCTGCGAGAGCGCGGGCAGGCTCTGGAAGACGGCTTGGCACGCCCATGGGTCGTCGAAGAGCCGGTCGACGCTTGCGACGGGCCGCGTCGCGAGGTACTCGAACGCGTTCATCCGATTTCTGCGGCCGCCAACAGGAGCGTTTTAAACCAAATTTGCCGTCAAACACTTTAACGCACATACGTTAAATAGGGTAATCGTGCCCTAACGTGGTCGCGAGTCGCTCGAGCCACGATGAGCCCACACCGCCGCATGCCACTGCACATAGCACTATCGTAGGTCGTGTACGCGTCCCAAAGAGGCAGCGCGAGCGCATCAAGTCTCCCCAAGTGCACGCGCAGCAATGCGTTCAAACGCCTCAGGCACGTTATATTCAGTATAAGAGGTTTTGACTGATTTATCCCATCGAAAACAATGATACATTCAAAGATACAGGTCATCGAAGTCTCGAAGATATTTGACTGTTCGAGTTAAGACCTGGATCGTCCAGTCTTCACCTTAATAACTACGTTATTTCCTACTACGTATAATTATAGTCGGAGTATATGCTTGACACCGTGGCCGTGCGACGCCTTTTGTCGGTCGCCATGTCGTGCATAGAACCGAACGCGACAAGGCATGTTTGCGAGGCCTTTCGGATGCTTTACCGGATCCGGATAAAATGGACGCGTCGGATTGGTTCGTTCCGTTGAAATCGCTTCGTTTGAGCCAATCAATGCGTCTCGTGGCCTCGCAATCGGCTCACCTTGGCGCCATTTTCTTTGTAACGAGCCAACTTGGTTTTGTGTAGGTCACTTCAACCTTCCTTTATCCCTGGCGCCGTTGCCCACAAGATCACTTTTCCATTTGCCTTCTCTTCCAGACATGCAATTCCTCCGCTCCAGCGTCTCGTCGACGGCCAAGCGCCTCGGCTGCCGGACGCTCGCGACCTTGAGCCCGAGCACGATCAGCATCATCAAGGCAACGAGCCCCGTCGTGGCCGAGCACGGCTATACGATCACCAGCACCATGTATGGCACGATGCTCACGAGCGACCCGGCCATCTCGGCGCTCTTCAACCCGAGCCACCAAAAGGTGCTGCCGGGCGAGACCCGCGCGCGCCAGCCGTCCGCACTCGCTGCCGCCGTTGGCGCCTACGCTGCCAACATTGACAGTACGTGCATACGCCGATACTTGGCGCATATACTGATGCTATGCTATTAGACCTCGGCGTGCTCACGTCGGCCGTCGAGCGCATGGCGCAAAAGCATGTGTCGCTCTACATTCTGCCCGAACACTATGGCGTCGTGGGGACGCACCTCTTGGCCGCCATCAAGACGGTGCTTGGCGACGCTGCGACGCCCGAGATCCTCAAGGCGTGGGGCGAGGGCTACTGGTTCCTTGCCGACATCCTCATCGAGCGCGAGCGCAAGCTCCGCGAAGAGAAAGCGGCGGCTCTCGGTGGCTGGGAAGGCTGGCGCGACTTTGTCGTTGCGAAAAAAGTGACAGAGTCGGACGAGATCACGTCCTTGTACCTTCGCCCCAAGGACGGCGGCCCTGTGGTCGGGTTTGAAGCCGGGCAGTACGTCGGCCTTCGCTTCGATACGCCCGAATTTACGACGCAGCGCAACTACTCGTTGTCCAACGCACCGAGTATGTACAGGATTGTCATTTGGTCTATGGATATTCATCGTGGGACTAGACGCCAACGAATACCGCATCACGGTCAAGCGCCAAGCGCCGCTGAGCAACGACGGACCCGTCGGCCAAGTCTCGACGTACCTGCACGACGCGCTGAGCGAAGGCAGCGTCGTCAAGGTCGGTGTGCCCTGCGGTGATTTCTTCCTGACTGTCGACCACAACAAGCCCATCGTGCTCTTGAGCGGCGGCGTCGGCGTGACGCCCCTCGCGTCGATGGTCGACGACCTCCTCCTGAACCAAAAGTGCGCGAATTCCATCACGATGCTCAGCGCGGCGCGGAGTCCGTCGGTCGAAGCGCTGCACGACACGTTTGTCGCACGCGCGGCCACGCACGCGAACTTCAAGTTCCACGCGCTCTACAACGCGCCGGTCGACGCCGCGGCGCTCGAGGCCATCGTGCCCAACAAGGACGCACACTATTTCTTTTGCGGTCCGCCCGGCTTTATGCACTCGATCCAAACCATCCTCCGCGGCTGGAAGGTGCCCGAGGACCACATGCACTTTGAGTACTTTGGCCCGCACAAGGACGACGCGTAATTTGTAGCTCATTTGTGAATATATACTTTTGCGTACTATGGTGAATGCACTTGCTCTTGTCGTTTCCTGCACTACTACGCTTTGACCGACCGTGTCGTCCAGTGCCTCACCCGCGCCCACAAGCGTGTCGGGTGACGACAGAAGAGCCAGACGACCCCGCGCCGCCGCCTGCGCAGCCACGGACCGGCGAGCAAATGAAGGAGATTACTAGGCTCTACGTCTGCAAAGTCTTTGTGTAATTATGAAGATAACGCGAAATACGTTCATATATATATATATATTACACTGCAGTGGGGGTAGGGTCCACCACATGTCTATACTACGCCAACGATGACGTTACAACTCCATGTGAGAGAAGAAGCGATGTTCATGGCTAAGGACTCGGGCGCTGTGCACCTCCAGCCTCAGCAATACGCACAAAACCGCAGTCGCGCAACAGGTCAAGATCGCGCCACCAAGAGATGTTGGCATCGACAGGTTGCCGGTATGCTCTTCTCTGCACGTGATGACGGTATATCCAGCCTTCACACGCCAATGCACCGAGCTGCCAAAGCGCTGCCACGACCAAGACACACAAAGGAGCGTGTTTATAACATTGGCCTCTGGTCGAGTTCTGAAGTGGCTCAAGGCTGCTTGGTGGGCGCGGGCGCGGGCGCCGGCAAGTCCATCTTGAGTACATTGTCGAGAAGCATCTCATTGATCGCTGCACCGTCGTCCCGCAGCACGAGCCCCGGTGCGCCTACGGCACTGTGAGCGACACAGCCTCGGGCCATAATCAGTGTACCGTCGGCGAGGCCAAGACGCTCGGGCGGGCTCGACGGGGTACTCGTCGGTCGTACGAGCATGAAGCTCTCCGTCTCGTTCTCGACATACGCAGGGATCCGCGCGCGCAGCGTGGCATCGAGCAGCCGGTTGTTGTCGCGGATGCGCACCGACACGTACTGCCGGGTCACGCTCGCTACCTGGTGCGTAATCGTGCTACAAGCAAATTCAAGTCAACGGTCATGGGTTCGAGGCCGCACCTGACGTATTGCTGCAGGAGTTGTTCGACCGAGCCTTGGTCGCGCATCATCTTTTCAATGAGTTTTTGTAGCCCGACCACTTTTTTCTTGCTTTCTTCGCTCGCTTCCGAGGATTTGGCTAGACGCACGCCATTAAGCATGCATGATTTGCAGACAATATGTGTACCGCACGCCATATCGAGCAGCGCCAACTGCTCCGTGACAGCCTTCATGTCGTGCAGGATCTGCTTGACTTGGGCTTGCGTCAGACCCGCTATACATGGCATATCGCATGAGACACGGCAGTTGGTGATCACTAAATTTTGAAAATGGACCTGTTTTGTCTCCTTTCTTCGTGCTTGCGTTGGCCACGACGTTGGCTTGGAGCTGCTGGACGTGCGTAGCAAGCTTGTCGATCTGCTCTTGGTACGGCGGCGACGTGCCGTGCCAGTTGCCCCCGACCGACTCGAGCTGCTGCAGCCACTCGACGTGGTTCTCAAACTGCTGGTTCATGCGGGCCTCGAGCGCCATGCGGTGCTTCGCTTCCTGTGCGACCTTATCCTCGAGCCATTGCTTGGTGTTTTGGAGGCAAATGTCCGTCTCGCTCGAGACCAAACTAGTCCAAGTTAGCATGTTGCTGCTAGGAGCCCTAGTGTACCTGAGAATGTCGTCGTACTGCATCGATGTCATCGACTTGAAGCGTCCTATGCATGAACTGAGCGCATGTGACGCGGATCCGTGCAACGTACCGTCCATGTCTTGGGCAATGTGCTGCTCGGTCGAGGCCATTGCAACCGAGATTTGCTTGTTCATGGCCGTCTCGAGCTTGAGCGTCGCTAGAGGCGACATGGCTCATCAGCGGCAACGCTCCCAGAGCCAAAATGGGGTACCGGCGTTGAGCTTGGTGTCGAATTCATCTCGCAGTTCTTGCAGCAGAGGCTTCGGAAGAGCGATACCTCCGGCCTTGCCACTGCTATTCTTGCCCGCTACGTTCGTAGATAAGATGCAAGCATCGAGAGAGCGGGTACGCACTCGGGACGGTGCCCAATGACTTGCAGAGCTGCGCCATTTGCGACTGGAATGCACTCTGCCGGCCCTCGAGCGTCGAGACACGGTCCATGACGGCCGCCACGGACGCTTCCTTGGACTCTTTGGCTACGTGGCCTTGCGTGAGATTGTATTCAGATGCAGAAACGTACGCGACGCCGACTTGTCTGCGGTTTGCTGACTCGAGAGCGTTTGGATCTGGCGCTGCATGTCGAGCACCATCTGCCGCAACTCGGAGACTTCGTCGCTGCAGTTGCACGCGCCCGTCACGCCCTGCGCCTGCGCCTACCCTTGTGTGAGCAGTGCGACTTCGCCGAGGCAACGTACGATGGGCTTGAGCTGGCGGCGCATGCTTGAGCCAATAGCTTCGACAAGCTCCGAGACCTTGGCGTCAATCATGTCGTTGGCAAAGAGGTCGGCGCGCTCCTATTTGCCATCACGAATGAGAATCGTTGCAGTGGCAGCGTCGGCGTACAAAGCCCAGCGGCGGGCGCGTCGAGCCAATGACGCCATGCATGAGCGACGGGCCTACGCACAGTAGCATCGCAACGATGTCTCGCCATGGCAGGCCTACCGCCCGGGGTTGACGGCGGCGGCGGCGGCTGGTGGCCAAGATCCAAGAGACCCACGTCGTAGAGGCCGGTGGCTTGGTGGAACGGGCCGGCGTAGTCGCTCATGGCGAGGTTGGAGGCGGAGAAGGTGTGGTGTGACGGCGAGCTGCTCCACGTCCCGCGCGTGTTTTGCATGTTGAGAGGTTTCTTGCCGCCCATCGTTCAGAGGTCGTCGACTTGGACACTGCGTCGTCGCGCTGGTGGTGGTGGCCGGATTGAGCTTATACCAACCGAATGTTTCAGCGCCAACCGGTTAACATGTGTCATTCATCCGGAGGGGCGTCCGATACAAACCCCAAGTGACTTGGCGACGACCAATGCGTCGTCCCCACGTCGATTGCGCACGGTAACTTGACGTTGGAACGTGCAGGATGTCCTGCAGCATGAGCGCGTGCCATCGCTGATTGGCTCTCGTATCTAGCATAACGAGACATAGACCGAGCAAAGCGTGAGGGACGAGCGCAGTACGTACCAGCTAAAGCACCTCGCTAGAGCTCACTAAGCGCTCTCTCTTATGTCTAGGTCGTGACGAGCGCATCGCTGCACCATATTTAGGCTTGGAAGCGCGTGGTCGCGATGGCCATCACGACCAACGCCGAGTGGACACGCAGGACATGATGCGCTCGCCCGGTGCAGAAAGGGCGGAGGACATTTCGGGCTTCGAGCGAAGGGGTGTGTATGGGTGCACGATGGGAGCCACTGCGATGGAATATAATAGCCCGTCTAGAGTTAGAACGAACTCGCTTAAGACAATGACAAATGTCCGCCGTGTACTGAGGTAGTCAACCTGTACATGAACTCCTTGGCTGTGAAACGAACGGATCTTGTCGGCGTTGAAGTGGGTGCAAAGTGCACTCTCGTCGTATCGCGCCCACCTTCAAGTGGCCTTGCTTCAACAAGATCTTATCGATCTTGATGCAACGCCCACCGTCATTGCAGACAAAAATGGGCAAACGACGAGAGTGCACGAGTTCCTATGGCCAGGGTACAGCGGTGCTGAGCTGCTGCAGGTTCGTCTGGACGTCGATAGCCCCAGAACAGTGCTGTTGTAGTGCGGTTGGCCATTGCCTGGTCGCGATCCGAGATCAGAGACCAGAAACCAGCCGCGGCGCCTCGTATCCGGACGATCGCACAGTGCGATCTTCCAGCATGCGATGCTCAAGCCTCGTCGCTGCGCTCCTTGGTGGCGCGCTCGCGGCGGTGCTCACGCGCGACGAATGCACAGCGCTGGGGCTCGATGCGACGGCCATCGACTGCGACAGCTGCCGGAACGATGCCGAGACGCGGGGCGAATGCCTCGAGTGCTGCACGCCTCGGACAACGTATGCGTCGGCGCAGCTCCGCGTCTGCTCCTGATCACTGCGCCGGTACCCCGAGGTCGTCCAGCTCGTACAGAACCATGGCCAATGGTCGCTGCCCACCTTCTCGGTCCAGGTAGCACCGCCAGTCTTAGTCTTGTCGAAGGCGAGGTGCGATCGCTGCCGTAGTATGAACACGGCCACAAGCCGCAGTTGCGCTTCTACGACAACACGGGCGCCCTGCACACCACAGTCGAGTACGTCCATGTCCCTCAGGAAACGTACCAGCGCTGCGTAGGGTCGAATCGTGGAAGGAGGCGTCGATCCGCGACTATGTGACGCTCCTCCTCGCGCCAGCACGGTACGCTCGCGTCGAGCTCTAGACCATCCAGCCGCCACTGTAATGACGGTGCTCTTATCAACCTGCACGAAGCGGGCTACTAGCACTCGAGATCAGGTCCGGCGTCTGGAGCGTTCTCATGTGAATCTCTCGTGTTCATTCTCTTTCCTTTGTTTGCATTTGCTTGGATCATGGGCATAGAAGAGGCGTGCACGGTTGTATCGCTGAGACTAGGTACGCTTGGGCGTGCGCGGTGGCTGGGGCTGGCGCGGTGTAAACTTGGCGAGGTCGACCTCCTTGGTCAACGGCTTGGTCAGTCGCAAGACGCCCTCCTACTCTCGCTCATCACGTTGGTTGAAATGCGGCAAATGATACCGGCGTCGAGGACCGCGAGAGGCGCCGGACGATCGAGACGTGCGATGCACTCGCGCTCAGCGAGGCTGCTTCGGGCACGTCGTCGACCTCGGGACCAGGCGCCGGCATCTATTGCATCCTTGAGCCGACCAATGGCAAAAGGAGTGCACCGCTTCGTCGCCAACTTGGAGCTCTTCGTCGCACACGACGCGCGTGATGCCGGACGCGAGCGCCGGCACTGGAATGAGCTTGTGGAACGCCTGTCTCTTTCCGTGAGCTCGCAAAGAGGAGACGCACGACCTGCAGCAAGTCGAAGTCTTCGCGGCTCAAGACCACGTCGTGCTGGCTGTTGTTGCCATACTCGTCGTCGTCGTCGCTCTCGACCAGGCGGGTGGCCGCCGACCGACTCATGGTAACTTGAACGTTATGAAACCGGAGCAGAATGAAGCTGTAGTTGATTCAATATGATATTCATTCGCATGCTATTATAAAGATAAGGTGGTGGACTACCTAATGTGCTGTGAGGCGTGGCCGGTGCGTCAGCGAGTACCGTTAGTCATCGTGGCTCGCAAGAGGAACCAGGTAGCGACTGCACCAAGGGTCATTGCACCGGATCGCGTCTGGAACACAAGTAGCGCCCGGTGGACTCGGCGCTTTCTGGTGCAAACCATTGGCGTCAATTTCGTGCACGGCAGCCATTGTGCTAGCTCACGCATTGCTACGTGTACACTCCCACACCAGACCGACAAATGCTATGACAGACCCCTCTTGCACAGTAGCGCGCTCCACAGTAGACGCCACGCTCCCATCAAGCGTCGCTCGCAAGGCTCGTGGTTCGATACAGAACGTAGCGAAGAAAGGCCATGCGCGAGCGGTTCGACGAACGCGCGCGTCGGTGTCGCCCTTGTACTTGCGCACGAAACGAACGACACAACGTCAGGCGTTTGGCTGCATGACGACGCACCGAAGAGACCCAACAATATTCCATGGCGATGGTGGCGGAGCCAAATTCGATTCCAGCGCAGCGTATGGCTCGGACGGCTAGGCGATCTTGGCTACTTCGAACGCGACGGGTCATGACCACCTTCTGTTTGTATGGTGCGTCCAGCTGGCGTCTCGTCGCGGCCGTCGCCGTTCGAAAGTGAGGGCTTCTAGAATGTACGTTG
>NW_008246098.1:184943-196811 GCF_000281045.1 Saprolegnia diclina VS20 | reverse complement strand
ATCCTTTTCTAAAAGAGCTCTTCTATCAACTCGCTTCTTGCCCCAACCACCATTCTGTACGATATGCTGTCATCTCGGCCGCATACGATGTATTTTGAATCCAAGCAGGCAACCGCTGGCAAGCGACAGGAAACAATTCAAAAATTCATTCTCAACTTGGGATGTCGCGACACACCAGGATGTAGTTTCGGAGCAATTGCGACCTTCGGATATTGGCATGCGTCATCGATCCTCGCCCCGGCCCATGTCGCCGATGATCGTCCATTTTTGACGCCAGTTTACTGCTCAAAAATGTGACAAAAGATTCTTTCGAAGATTCAGCGCGGGCGAGTAGCCAAAAAGGGGTCCACCCGCGACAACCCTGCCATAATCGGATCCGCGTTGGACCAATCATCGATGCGCTTGCGACGGGACGACCGCGTGAGCAACCAGCACTCTTGGTCGCTAGGGATCGGTCGCTCGTGTGGCGTGTGGCGTTGGCGCGTGTGACGCCACTCGCCCCGCGCGTGCTGTCCCTGGCACCACGTAAACGCGCCGTAACGAGGCAGCAGCGAGCGCTCTTTGCACCCCGCATACAGTGGCCGTTCTACGACTACGACGCCGTCATATACTACACAAATACACAGTGTTGGCTAAAAACACGATCGTCGATTACTTCAACCTCCCATGCGCATTGCACGCGGCCATCGCGGATCGTGCTCGTTTGCGCAACGCCAACGGACCTGTCATATTCAATACCCTGTGCTTTGTCATTCTTCAACGTGAGTTTTTGGCCAAGTATAAGACTCTGAAAACAAATATCCTGTTGCAATGCATGTTGCTCTCTGGGTGCCTGTGGCGTCGATGTGCTCTGGGCAAGAAAACCGGGCTGGGCTGAACGAGGTACACCTCTCGAATGTGACGATCCCAAAGCTGCACCGTGGGATACGGCCATGGCCTGGGCGCCGCGCGCATGTTTGTGCACCACAGCGTGCAGGCTCTGCGGGAGGCCTACAGGAGCGCTACCAAGTTTGTTGGGTGCGCTGGGTTCGCGTACTGTTTTCGTATCAATCAGAGGTCCTACCCTGCGTCGTGCCACTCTGCTTTGCCAACATCAAATGCTGCGCCTGAGAACGCTTGAAGTTTCTATTGCACGACTGCTGCGTCCGATGCTCCCAGGTTGGGGCAATCCTCCCAAGCACGTTCGCCATACAGTGGAAGCGGCTTTCAGCCGTTGCGATTCGAATGATGGGACGAGCCGGCATTCGTCGCAGTGTTGCTTATGTGCTTCTGTCAAGTGGCAAGGGGCTGTGATAGCCCGTGCGCCTGCGCACGTTGCGACCACAGCGGGGCGTGGACACCCTTTTTTGTCGCGTGGACGCTTGCATTTTTTTCACACCATCACTGACGTAACGGTCAGATCCTTGCTGGCGGCCACCAATCAAATGCTTCAGCGCCTCGCACATCCCATCGAATCTTCGATCGAACGAAGATGCGACATACAAAGCCCTTTTCAGCACACAACTGGCCGCGCTACGATCGACAACACCGCGTCAGCAGCGGCGACAGCCAATCGCATCCATCACCCACCATCTCGTCGGCGCCCCTACGACGTACACGCCTCCACAGTATTCCCGTGCAGCGAATCTCTCGCATCTCCGCCCGCGACCCGCAACAGCCAAGGTCGTGGCTCAGTGCTCTGGGAAAGGGCCAACTGGGAGCATGAGAGCAGCGGCTTGCTGGCCCATCGATGTATCGGGACGACAGCGAGTGACGTGGAGGTGTCGCCAGCAAGCAACCGGTCCTTTGCACAAGTACAAAAAAAGCCCGACCAAATAAAAACACGCGCGGGACATACCCTTTTTTGTCGCAAACGAGCGCTCCGTCGCGTGCGGGTGCCAGTTTTGAATTTGCTCTCGACCGAGCCAACCTCCGCCAAGCACCATGTGGCATCTTCCCAGCCTGACCGAGCCCATCACGATGGCGTCGCCCGCGCCGCGTACGCTCCTCGACGCCGACTCGTTCGACGAGGAGTTCAAGACGCTCTTCAAGCAGACGCTCCATAAACCGACCTCGAGCTACGTCGACGTGTTTGCCTACGACGACGAGAGCACGACCGGTCTCGCGTCGCCTGTCGCCGCCGACGACATTGACGGCTTCTTCTTCAGCACGTACTCGCAGCCGATTGAGATCGACTACCGCCGCCGGCGAACGTGCTCCATGGAGAGCTACGAAGACCGCGATCTGCGCATGCGCCGCCGCGTCGCATATGCCGACGACGACGATGATGACGCTCTCTTGCCGTCGGCGATGGCGACGCGTGCGGCCGACGACGACGCCGACGACATCTTTTTGCTCGAGCTCTAAGTGCGCCTTCCGTAGCTGTAGTAGTTTGTAGTTTAGTAGTCTTTGTCGTCGAGCCACCGATCGATAGCGCATCATCACGTCCCCTTCGCCGTACCTAATCCATCCCTTATTTATCCTCCTCTGTTTTCCTCTACCATATTATTGACGAGGACGTGGTCGCATCCATGGCGTCGGCAGTCGGCAACCAGTCGTCGGTTCGCGTGTCCTTGGTTCTTGGCGGTCCCACGGCGCCAGCCCGTGTGCCATGGCGTCGCTGCGCCGCCACGGTCAAGGCGTTTGATTGGCTAAAATACATCCGATCCATGAATCGGATTGGTCCATTTTATCGAATGTTGCCACACAAGTGCAAATTGTAGCGCGCGTCCAACGGTTCGATATTTCGGCATCTGGTCAGCGCACCTGCGCCTCCATCGATGCACCTCTGCGTTTCTTAGTCCAAAGCCGTGCGCCGAGTACTGTGACGAAGCTTGGAGTTTGTATGCCCCGTTGCCTGCAAGCCACGTGTGTCTTTGCGACGCGACAGGCTCGCTGTGTGGCATCGCATGCACGCACGACGATGTCGCTTGCCGCAAGGCTTCCTCAAAGCACCAGCCAAGGCGCTTGCTAGTCCGCACTCGGATTTCTTCAAGCGGCGTGAAGGACCACCGACGCCGCAGCTGAAACCTCCCACAGGATCTGAAACCTCCCACAGGACTCAACTTGCAACTTGTTGAGGAGCGCACTGTGTCTCGGCACGGGACAGTGCGCGGGACGAGGCGCCTTCTTCGTGACAAGGCGTCGCTGCTGACACGCCAATCAGTCGCACTCAGTATACTCAGTATTGGTTGAGCTTATGGTTGCAGTAGCTCGAGCGTGCCACGTTTGCGGCGTTCTTGAAGTCCTTTAGTGCACGAACAAGCTCGCAACTGCGTTGGTCCGAGCTAGCTCACAGCGAATACTATTACGCTCAATATGAAATTCGAATGGCATCGGCTTGAGTGTTCTCCCAAGCACGGTTGCTGACGTCGCTGGCCCAGAAATATATGAATACGCATCTTCAGAAGAAGCAGCTTTATGGAAGCACATGAATGGTATCCAAGTAGCTGGAACTGTGAAGATTGCTTGAGCGCATGGTTGGTTTCTTTGTCGGTCGACGAAGTTGCTCGTGGTCGATCGGGGCAGTCTTAAAGTTGTTAGGAGGAAGAAGAAGAAGTCACCTTGTTGGGCTTCCTCGGCGCAGCCCTACAGTGAGCATCCATTCAATATCAAATATTTTACGAAATCGTCAGCAAGTATCCGAGCACTTGTCGAAGGCCCTCTATTGTCTGCGTTTGTCGTTTGCAGTTATTTTCATTGTGCTCGATAGCCGCTCTTACAACATAAAGCTCACATAAAACCTTTCATCTCATAGATGCGAGCGAATTTGCGCTATATAGCCCAAATGGCTAAAAACGTGTAAGGAGCCGACACAAAATGGCTGAAACCCGCCGTTTCCCGAGAGCTTGGATCCAAAGATACGCAACTTCAACTTATCCGGATAATGGCCGCTCCGCTGGCTCGTCTTGGGCTTTTGTATCCGGACGAGAAAATTCCCTCTTTGCCAGCTTTTGTATATTGTACAGAATGAATTTTTCTTCGAGTGGAGTAGCAATGCCCGTTGTAGCAAGGGAGATTCCCGACCTGTCTCTGCCAAAGAAGCGCCGCCATCGCCATGTCGACGTAGATGCTGCCAGCTCATGTATCAGCATGGCTCATGCTTCCGTAGGGTCCATGACACGGGTGGCCTCGTGGGCATCAAGGTCCTTGTGCCCCATGCTGGCGACGTCGTCGCCTACGACGCCAAGGAGCAGCGCTACGAGGTGCGTCGCCGCTCGCCGCTCGCCTCGCTCACCTCTGGGCATAGGTCCGCTTCGTCACGGGCCTTGTCATGAACCTGCCACGCGACGAAGTGCTCAACCTCAACCGGATGTCCATGCTTATGCCGACGACGCCGGTCGTGCACCATCCGCTGGTCGGGACGTTCGTCGTCAAGCTCTTCGGCTCGACGCTGGTTCGTGGCGTCGTCCAGCAACATATCTCGGAGTGGAACGTGTTTGAAGTCGCTTACGACAATGGCCTGCGTGAACACGTCTCCGAAGACTACATCCGCGCGAACCCGTACGAACCCGTCGTCGTCAAGGTCGAACCGCCCGACGATTGCATCGATCTCACCCTCTCGGACGACGAGACGCCCATCAAAACCGAACACCCGCCTCGGTTGCCGCCATCGCTGGCGCCTGTCGACGAGTTGCCGCCTGCGCCGGCCGCGTACAAGCCTCCGCCAGCGACTCCGGTGGCCAGCGTTGCGCTAGCGGCACCAGCTACAGCGACTGCAATGCCGCCAGTGGCTTCACCCGCGCCAGCGACCGACGTCGCACTGCCGGAGCACAGCATAGTCGAGTGGAGTGCGTCCGAGAGCGACGTGTCACCACCACACAAGCAGTTCACACGGCTGACCAAAGCCAAGCCGCGCCGACTGAATAAGGCCGGACGAACGCTGCCTCTTCCGCCGCCCGCCTTGTCCGAGTCTGAGTCTCCACGGACACGTGACGCGTCATCGTCCGAAGACGAAAACACGAGCGAACAAGGCGCGTCATCCTCCTCCGACGACGAGAAAACACGGGATCCGAGGGCGGTCAAGGACGAGCTGGCCGCCAAGGTGTTGCGGCCGGTTGACAAGAACCGACGGCACCACTGCCACGTCCGTCATAAGAAGGACCGGCGCTCAACGAAGGCAGCGTCGACGTTTCTCGAGACAAAATCCGAGGATACGGCGCGGAGACCAAAAATGGCCAAGCGAGCCGAGTACACCCCGCCGTCATCACCCGTGTTGAAGCCCAAGCGCCTCAAGAAGACGCCAAATGTGCCAGAGCTGACACGGCCGCGCAGTAACGTGCGTCAACTCAAATCGCGAACGCCCAATGCTTCGCCCAAGGCGAGCACGCCAAGGGACCACGTGGCGCCTCCGCTCGTGTCGCCCCGGGACATGGACACCGAGTTTGTTATTCCAAGGAAGCAAGCGAGCAGCAAGCCGACACCGAGCCAAAATGAACGTCCGCATTCGAACTCAAAGTACACTGCTGCGATCTTCAACCCGCCAAATGCAATCAATCGTCGGCCAACCCAACGACCCACAGATCGAGCCCGGCTGGACACTCCGACGCTCAGCAACACACGGTCAATGTCACCAAGGTCGAGGCGCCAGAAAATCAAGCCGCCCGTAATGCTGCCTGCAGGCTGGGATGCGCCACCAAGCCGTACCGCGACAGTGTTGGGGAAGAACCAGCCGGCAGCGATCCCACGGCCAACCGTCCCCATCATGTCAAAGCCAGTCTCTAATTTGGCGGCTAAAGCCCGCATTGTCGCCAAGGGGCTCATGCCCGATTACATGTTGAAGAACGCGGCCGTGGCGGCGGAGCGCCTCAAGAACGCGCAGTTGGAGTCGGCGAGCAGCGGCGGGTATGTCCCTCTCGGTCGCAAGCACCAGTTGAGTACGAAGCTTATCCAGCGCCGACCAAGCAAGGACGACGTCACGACCGCGGTGCCGACGACACCGCCCGAGGAGCCACAGCGCTACTTGGCGCGCGAACCACGGCCGACCGACGAATTCAGCGTGTCGGTCTAAAGCTGCAGCCTCATAAGACATTGAAATACAGGGCGTACATATGTACTACTAGTACGTTAATGGTCCTACATCACCTAGCCCTAGTAGCACCGCGCGTACGAGTATTACTAGTGCGTTGTTACTATTATACACTTATCGCATTTTCTCCACTGGAGACCCCCTCTGTGTAGGTCCAAAACGGTGCCGAGAATGAATCCTAGGATTCTGTGTACAAGTTGTCTGCTTTAAATGAATTCAGTGGAGACGGTAGCGTGATCATGCCACGTGCCGTTCACGAACAAGGGCTGAGTGGTCATCTGTACTTATGTAAGCGAATTCGACGGCCTTTACCGGCTCCGGAAATACGCCCGGTGCTGTGATTGGCTCCCGCGTTGGTTTGTGACACTCGCGACACGAGAAGCCCGATGGTGACCGAGGCCGACGACGTTCCTCGCCCTCGGACGCTGCTCCTGAGCGACCCCGCCTGCGTCAAGCACCACGTGCGTGGACATCCCGAGCGCCCAGAGCGGTACGTTTGCCTCGCGCGCGTCGGCTTGTCCGTTCAACGACATGTGCTAGCGTCCAAGTGGTCCTCGATCAGCTCGCCACGTCCTTCCCGACGCTTCCGCACTGGACGACGTCGCCGGCAGCCACCGTGGAGCAGCTCGAGCGCTTCCACACAAGTAGCCACGTGCAGTCAGTGCTGCAGTGGTGCAGCAAGATCGAGCGCTGCATGGTCGAGCTCGACACCCTCCGCGAGTCGGACGAGACCCAAGGTACAACGACGACTCTTCTTTGCACTACTTTGGTCGAATGCATTCTACCAGAACGCCGCAATGTACTCAAGTCGTTTGAAAACGTCGATGTTGACGCCGACACGACGCTCATGCGGTACACGCGCGAGGCGGCGCTCAAGGCTGCCGGTGCCACGATCGCCGGTGTTGACGCTGTGCTGTCCGGCGACTTCACCAACGCGTTTTGCGCGGTACGCTAGCTGCTTTCTATATAACTTTTTGCATATTGACAAAAGCGTAGGTCCGTCCACCGGGGCACCACGCCGAGCCTTTCAAAGCCATGGGGTTCTGCTACTTCAACAACGTTGGCGTGGCGGCCATGCACGCGGTCGCGCAGCACAGGCTCACGCGCGTCGCGATCGTCGACTTTGACGTGCACCACGGCAACGGCACGCAGGTAGCATCACCTTTGGTTTTGATAAAACTGACTATGAGTGCGTAGACCAAGGCGACGACGACGCCCGAGCTCCTGTACGTCTCGACGCACCAAGCACCGTTCTTCCCGCATACGGGCCACGCAAATGAGAATTCCGCGCACGTGTGGAACGTTCCGATGGCCGCGGGCACCAGTTCGTACGCCTTCCGGCACGCTTTCCTCGACCAAGTACGCACGACGACCTTGTCAAGATACGGAGGAGATGACGGAGCTGTGTAGGTCGAAGCCCAGCTGCGCGCGTTTGCACCGCAGCTGGTGCTCATCAGCGCGGGGTTTGATGCCCACGAGGTAGGACAATGCAGTCCGAACTATCAATCTCTCAAGTGGACATGTCGCACAGGACGATCCGCTCGCGGAAATGAAGCTCACGGACGAGGACTTTTACTGGATGACCCAGCGCCTTACCATCTTGGCGTGGGAATGCTGCGACGGCCGTATCGTCGCGAGCCTGGAAGGGGGTACGCTGTTTCATATTCACGTCAAAAAGTGAGATGTTGTGTCAAAATAGGGTACCATTTGCGTGCTCTTGCGCGCTGTGCCGAGCGCCACGTGCAAGCGCTCGTCGACGGCGCCTACCGCGCGGTGCTCTTGGACGCAATGTCAGGTCTCTCGCTCGACCCGCCGGTACGTTTTGTGTTTCTTATATTTTGCTACATTGCTACATTGCTAAATTTCTAAATTGCTAAATTGCTAAATTGCTATGTGGAATTAGGTGCGGACCAACTTGCGGCTTGTGCTGGCTAAAGACAAGAAACTCAAGACGCTGCTGTTGCCCGAAATTACGATCGAGAAGCTCCGTGCGGCGGCCAAAGCCAAGTGCCAGATGAAGTCAAAGCAGCAGTTTCGCACGGCGCACGGGACGTTGATTGCCGACACGGCGGCGCTCCTCACCCTCGAGAACGACTCGACCTTGTACATTGCTTAAGACAGATAGAGATCCGCAAGTCCATTTGTTTGGTTAAGGAGTATCACGGGCGACACGGGGCTCGTAGAGTCGTGGAATCTAGGCAGGGTACCCACCCCTACTACAGTGTCCGTAAAGACTAGGGTCAATACAAAGTTACCATTACCGTCGATCGCTAGTACAGTAAGCATTCGAAATCCTCGATAAACTCGGTTTCTAAACTTTTGTTTGAGGACACACCCGTGGGATCTTTCCGGTCGTTGCATGGTGATTGGACGTTCGTAGTATCTTTGCCCCACGAGTGATTAGTGTACCAAGGACGTACTGACCACCAACTAGCATGCAACTAGCAAGTCGCATCGAATTGCAGCAGCTGGGCTCCAGGTATCGGTCGACTGTAGCATTGTGCGTCTTGGGCCGCGCGCTGCCATGCAGCTTCAACTGACGTTGTCTTCTCCCAGCGTGGACAAACCACGTCCACGCTGCAACACATGGTGCCTTCCTGGTCCACTTCGAGCATTGGGTTTACTGTACTCTTCGTCCCAGTATGCACACCATTATGGACGATCACCCATCTGAGAGCCGCTCTCCGTGGGTTCGGTCGGAGTTGACCGATCGCGTTCGGGCGTAAACCGTAGTATACACTCCAAATCCGACGCCATCCCTCGGCATTTCCTCTTTTTCAACAGCCACGACGCATGGCTTCTCCACTGCACTTGGACCCGGCGGTCGTCGAAGCTGCGGCCATCGCGTCCGTCAAGCTGGGGCTCGCGCACCAAAAGACGTTTGCGACCGAGCCCGCGGACGCGCGGGGGGACCTCACGCTGTCAACGACGTCGCCGCTCGTGCAAGCGTCGCTCGCGTTTGACGAGCCAACCGCACCGGCGCACGGCGCCGACATGACGTCGCTTCTATCGTTTCTGCAGACCAATCTCGTTGGCGTCGCCAGCGGCTTCAACGCCAACACGGACACGTTCCTCGCGTACGTCCTCGGCGGCGTCCTGCCCCAAGCCAACGTGCTCGACTTTTACATCAACGCGGTGGACCCGACCACGATTGCGTGGTCGAAAGCGCCGCTGATCCAGCGCCTCGAGATGAACGTGGTCCACTGGTTCTGCGACCTCGTCGGGTACGCACGCGAGTCGTCACTCGGCATCTTTACGCAGGGCGCGAGCGGCGCCAACTTTGACGCGGCGGTGATCGCGCGCGTCAAGAAATTTCCGCGCAACCGCGACATTGCACTTGGCACCGTGTACCTCTCGTCCGGCGCGCATTTCTGCAATGCGCGGGGCGCCCGAATGGCGGGCATCCTTCCCGAACATGTGCGGCAGCTGCCGGTCGACGCGACCGGCCGACTGCGCCTTGATGCGCTCGCGGCGGCGCTCGCGGCCGATGTCGAAAATGGCCTCGTGCCATTTTTGATGGTCGCAAGCCTCGGCACGACGTCGCTCGGTGCGGTCGACGACCTTCACGGGATGGCCGACCTCGCCGACGCGTACGGCTGCCACTTGCACTGCGACGGCGCGCTCGGAGGTTTCTTCTTGCTCACCGAGCGCGGCAAAGCAAGCATGGACGGCGTGCACCGCGCGGACTCGATCTCGCTCGACTTTCACAAGGGCATGGCGCTGCCGTACGCAACCTCGATGCTGCTCGTAAAGGAGAAGGACGACTTGATCAACGGGTTCAGCGCCAACGACGACATGGAGTACATCAAAAAGACGGACAAGGACGTCAATTCCCGCTTTGGCATTGGCACGCAAGACGAGTTTGATTTGGATTTGATCACGTTTGCCGACTGCAGCCCCGACCTCTCGCGCGCGTGCAAGGGCCTCAAAGTGTGGTGGCTCCTCAAACTGCACGGCCTCGACACGTGGCGTGCCCACTTTGACCATGTGCTCGACGTGGCCGCCGCAGCCCGCCGCGACATTGCGGCCATTCGCGGTCTCGAACTCGCGCCCGGCGATCTCAATGTTGTGAATTTCCGCGCCAGCGTGCCAGGCGACGCCGACACGGTGAACGCAGCGACGGACGCGCTCCTCGCCGCCGTCAACGCCCGCCGCGCAGTGTTTTTGTCGATGGCCACGTACACGACAGCGGACGGCGTCAAGTACGCGACTGCGCGCGCGTGCTTTATGAACCACAACGTGACGTTGGCGACCGTGCAGACGCTCGTGGACGAGCTCCGTGCGGTCGTGCATCCCTAATCATCGGACGCTCTCCTAGTTTAAATGCTGAATGAGCTAATAACTGATACCGCTGGCTAGTATTATTGCGACTACGCCTTGCACCCAGAATCTTGAACGAAGCATGTTTACCGTAGCATGGTTGGACTGATAATCACGTAATTATCACAAATGCATCAAAATTTGATGCAGATGTCAACAGTCTGATTTAATCAGATTGTTGAACGCACAAAAGTGTGGGATACAGGGTGGGATTCTGCTTGTACAGCACGCGTGGCGGGCGCGAGCATGACAAATTCTGTCAAGGGCAATATATATGGACCAAACCCACAGTTTTTGGACACCAAGGGACTAGTGTCGCCGTCACCTCGTCGATGAGCAATACTAGCGCAGTCGGACAAGAAATGTCTAGCACAAAATACGTCAAAACTCAAATCGACACCTTGGACAACAACCAAACATGTCCACTGTCTGTCTATGCACGTCCTTCCAACCTCGCATGCATGCGGTGGGTTTACGCAATAGGCATCGAAAGGGCGCGACAAAATTGTCCGTGGTGGCTGGGCTCTACTACAAGCACCAAATAGGAGCTTCTGGGGACAAGAAACACGCTGAGCGTCTTGCTCTACTAGTGCGTCCGACATCGCGACCTCGTGCGTTGACCTCGAGGTGCTTTCGTCATGGGTTTATTGGCTCTTGTTTCGGACTGGGGCTGGCTTCGCCACATTAGCATTGCTCTTCAGTGATGCAACAACGAACTGATAGCCACGAGCGAGGCATGAACAACGAATTGATTCTTCCACACTTATCTAATGTCGTGGTTACGATAGTACTATACACGAGGACAAAAATATAATGCGTCCTCTCCGACTCCTTGGCTAATTCAACAGAAACTGCACACTGAGCCGGTTGGGCGCCGCGGTGTCTTTGAGGATAAACTTGAGGCTCAGCGCGCCCGTTCGCCGCGCCTTCTGGGCCTTTCGACGGAGGTACTTGTCCCGCTGGCGGTCCTGCTCCTTCTCGCGGTTCTCGGCGTAGCGCTCACGGACCTTGGCCAAGATCTGGTCGCGCTTGTTTGCATAGTACTTTTGGTAGCGTCGGCGGTGGGCTTCGATCTGCGTCGGCGTCATTTGGCGAGGCATCTCGTGTGCGTTTTGTGGCCAAAAGCAAAGTGACTGCTGTGACCTCCCGACACATCAAAATCTGAAATTTTAGACCGGTCGCCGCAGTGAGGCGCGACTCACGCTGGATCAGGCGCGCTGTCCACGACCGCCACGCGCTCCCACTGTAGCCCCGATCCATCGTATTGCACTTTTGTTTATGTAGATGCAGCGTAGCACCCTATGACCACGATCGGCACAGTCAAATTTTCAAAACCGCGTCCGAAGGAGAGTTTGATCGCATCCAACTAGAAGACAACCTGCTAACGGTTTTCGTATTTGCGGCAACGTACGACAAAGCAACGCGCCAGTGTATAGTAATACCCCATGCCTCTCGAGTGACATCCAATAGAGAATGTACACACGTGTTTACGGTTAACAAAAATGCTAGGTCAATCGAGTCTTACCAGCCGCCACCCGTGT
>NW_008246098.1:183158-184320 GCF_000281045.1 Saprolegnia diclina VS20 | reverse complement strand
GACATGTAAATGGTGAGTGCATTGTTGATGCGATGGAAACGACGCGTGTATTCCGACGATTTAGCTCGCATTCGAGTGAAAAACCTCCACAGAAGAAAAAGTTTTGCACCCGGGGCAGGAAAAGAGCCGCACTCACTAAAAACCTGCCCAATCAATCACACGCGCAATATCGGCGTGCGCTGCACTTTTGGTCGATCGAACCTACTGTGTATTAGACTACCGAGCGAGTATCAGTGTGCCATGGGTTGGGTTGCGCGTCCAGGCCCGAGAGCATGGTGTCCATCAGGGGATTCCAAGAACTCTCATCTCGGGTTCGGCGCTGGTCGGCAAATGGCAAACTGAACTGCACTTTGACTTGACGCGAGGCTTCGATATATTTTTATCGAAAGGGACCGTCGTATTTTATATGCTAGGCGATATTATAATCCAACCACACTGTTATTGGTACACATTTAAATTCCGTTTATTTTTTGCGACCCCCAACGGTAAATAATATTGAGCACAACTGCGTCGAACCCATGGGAATAACAAAGGGT
Organism: Saprolegnia diclina VS20; assembly: GCF_000281045.1. Taxonomy (NCBI): domain Eukaryota; phylum Oomycota; class Saprolegniomycetes; order Saprolegniales; family Saprolegniaceae; genus Saprolegnia; species Saprolegnia diclina. Next base: position 183,784 of record NW_008246098.1, on the reverse strand, counting down.
GGTCATCGATGATCGCTCCTTTCCATGGTAAGCTTACCTTCTCCATACCTCGTCGGAGGTTTTTCAAATAAAAATATATGGCACTTTTTTTAAATACATAATGACTTTTGAATAAAATGATGGACGGCGGCGCGCACGTCGAGCGCCCGGGTCCAAGGGTCTATCTCCCGTAGAAGAGGTCGCAGCCCTGCGCCAATAGTGCGCAACGATGCGCAAGAGCATTGCGCATCGAACAATCTATGACGCATAGCGCTACGATTAGTATTTTGGGATAAATGTTGGATCGCTCTCCCCAAAACCGATGGGCCCAGAGTGAGCTTCTGCGGATATCGATTTGAACACCCCCGCACGCGACCGCAACGACAAGATTTGGACACGAGCTTAATCAAAGCGATACGTGTCTGCTGTTCAAAAGGTTTCAGGGATCTCGAGGGATATCGCATCGGACTCGTGTGCGGAAGCGAGGCCGTTTCCAGTACGCTTTTATCATATCCGTCTCAATCACTGACGCTCGAAATCTGCGATGTCGCCTACGCCCAAGCCTGCGCCCAAGAGAAATGGGTGCGTCGGCAGCTGTGGGAAACGGAAGAATGCGAACGCATTATAATACGCGAATCGAGCGACGA
>NW_008246098.1:168764-182752 GCF_000281045.1 Saprolegnia diclina VS20 | reverse complement strand
AACACCGGTGGCGGCAACACCGGTGGCGGCAACACGGGTGGCGGCTGGTAAGACGCGTCGCTCGATCATCCTAGCATCTTTGTTAACCGTAAACACGTTATCTGTATACCATCCTTTTCACATGTACTCCTTGTTACCGACCACTTCACTGAACCAAGGAAACAACAACAAGGTACGCGTCCATTACGATTGAGTTATAGCAGCAACAACGACCAATAGAGTCATATCACCCAGCAGTGCAAGCCAGGTATTCCGTCACATGCGGGCGAGGGGGTTGGGTTTGGCGGCGGTCGCGTGGTACTTCGCGATACGTTCGATTTCATGCTTGGCGCCCAAGATGACGGAGACGCGCTGGTGCAATTCGGTCGGTCGAACATCGAGCATGCGCTCGTAGCCGTTGATGCTTGCGCCGCCCGCCGCCTCAATGAGAAAGCTCATCGGGTTGGCTTCGTACAGGAGGCGGAGGCGGCCCGGCTTCTCCGGGTACCGGGCATCCCACGGGTACATGAAGACGCCACCGCGCGTCAGAAGACGGTGGATCTCAGTGACCATGGACGCGATCCAGCGCATGTTGAAGTCCTTCCCGCGGACGCCTTGGCTGCCGAGGAGGCACTCGTCCACGTACCGGCGGACCGGCGCGTCCCAGTGGCGCATGTTGGACATGTTGATCGCAAACTCTTTCGTCTCGGGCGCGATCGTGACGTTGTGGCGCGTGCACACAAAGCGCTTGGCCGCCGTGTCGAGCGTAAACATGTGGACGCCGTCGCCGACGCTGAGCACGAGGATCGTCTGCGGGCCGTAGATGACGTAGCCGGCCGCGACCTGGCGCGCCCCGGGCTGCAGAAACTCGGCGTGCGTGACCGCTGTCGCCGTCGACGGGCGGCGCAGGATCGAGAAGATTGTGCCAATCGACACGTTGACGTCAATGTTGGACGAGCCGTCGAGCGGGTCAAAGAGGAGGAGGTACTCGCCGGCGACCGCGCCCGGGTAAAACGTCTCGTGCTCCTCCGAGCAGAGGCCGCCAAGCGAGGCTTCGGTAGCGCATGCGTTGAGAATCGCGTCGTTGGAGAGAATGTCGAGCTTCTGCTGCACCTCGCCTTGCACGTTGTCGGTCTGCGCCGACCCAATCACGTCGGCGAGCGCGCCTTGCTGGACCAGCTCGTGGATCTCGATACAGGCGGACGCGACTTTGGAGAGGATCGCCTTGGGCGTGCGGGCGGACGCCTTGGCGAGGAAGTCTGTCAACGTTTCTCCGAGGGCAGGCATCGTCGGTTCTATGACTTAAGCCTCGCGGTTGACGTCGTCGGGAGGAAGGTGACCGGCAGCCTGCACCGTCGTGGCGCCAATCAGAAACGACGGTTTTAGCCGACTCGACCGGTTGGACCGTCCAACCGGTTACGCATGCGACGGTTCGATGGCCTGCTCGATTGCGGGTCGTTTGGTGCAAGACCTCGACGGCTGCATGCATGTCGGCCTACAAGTACATTGACCACAGGCCCTCGACCGACGTCTTGTGGTCGTCCACGGTTGCAAGCCTGTGGCGACTACCAAGTGGCGTTCTCGCTCCGTCCAGCAGATGGATTTCACTTGAAACACGCAACTTTGAGGTTTTGAAACGGGGAAGATCCACACTGCGTTGAACCGTCGCCATGTTGCCGCCCCATAGCTCGCTGGTCAAGTACGACAGCCCGATCTTGATCAGCACGACCAAGGACAAGAAGGCCGGCGGAAGTAAGAAGAGTAAGAAGGATGCGGAGAAGGGCCCGGCGCCCGGCGGGATTCCGTCGATCGCGGCCGCCAGTTCGACGCAGACCGAAGACATTTTGAACTCGATCTTGCCGCCCAAGTACGACGCGCCATGGTAGCTCTCTAAATGCAACGACCTCTGTGTCTAGAGAGTGGACGGAAGACGGCCAGCTCTGGGTGCAGTACGTGTCGAGCACGCCGGCGACGCGCCTCGACGTCATCAACCTCCAGGTATCCGGCCGCGCTTGCAGAATGAAATCCGAGGTCGTGGTAGGAACAATTAGACCTCAAGCTCCAGCAAAAGCAAGCGCGCGAGACCGGCATCTGCCCTGTCCGCGAAGAGCTCTACGCCCAGTGCTTTGGTAGACGAGCGTGGTGCTGACAAGGCTGTTCAGAGATGGCACTAGACGAGCTCATTCGCCAAATCACCATCAACTGCGCCGAGCGTGGGCTGCTCCTGCTGCGGGTCCGTGTCGAGACGCGCATGTCGATTTCGGCGTACCAGACGCTGTATGAAAGCAGCATTGCGTTTGGGTAGATGCCACGGAGAGGAAGCGGTAGCGTCAGTGTATGCGTAGGATGCGCAAAGCGCTCATGGCCGAGCAAAAGAAGATGGACGCCGAACTCAAGCTCAAGCAGCTCGAAGCCGACCGGAACGAGCTCGTGTCCCAAGTCGAAGAGTACGCTTGGTATCTCGTCTATGGATGACGGAGGCGCGTAGGCTCAAACTGCGCTGTGACGCCATCACCAAGCGCGAAGAAGAGAAGCGGCTCTCGGACGAGAAGAAGCACCAGGACGAGGTCGAGCTGCTCAAAAAAGCCAACGAGCAGCTCAAGGCCAACCTCGAGAGCCTCCTCTCGACGCCCAAGTAGATATGCTACAATGCATTTACCTGTCTGTGATCGGCCTCGCCCTACCCGCATGCTGCTTACGATGATGCCACATGCAGGGCAGTCGCTGATTGCATCCTGCCATCTTTTACATAGCCAGCACGACGACAGCGCGATATTTGCAGGAAAGCTTGTCGTCCGACAACATGTTCGCTCTCGTAGCCGCCATCGTTCGCATGGCATGGCATCGACGCCCGCGGCGGCGCCATGGATATGCAGCTACAGCGCTCTACCATCATCCGCAGCATCCTCATGATGACCATCGTCCTCCTGGCCTGGTCCCGCTGCATGCGTCGTGCGACCGCCATTCATGGTTGCCGGCCTCAGCGTTGATGCGCGTGATTGGCCAAAATGGGAATTCGATCGCATGCCATTGGCTGCCTTTGCGCTGGCGTCGTCGCTGATTGGTCTTTTTTGGAGTGCTCACCCAAAGACAACGAAATTCAGGTCGGTTTTAATGCGCTCGATACCCTTGTACATACAAAAACCAAGTACATTGGGAAAATAGGACAATAAAAAGACGCGCAATTCAATGCGCGAAGTTGCGCTTGGCCACTTGGTCATTTGTTGGTTCACAGCCTAAGATCAGCAGCAGCATGAGCTTGAACCCGAACGCCAAGACCTTCTCCTTCAACCCGTCGGCGTCGACGTGGGCGCCCCCGATCCCGTCGGGCGCGCCGCCTGCCCCCAAGCCTGCGGCGCCCGCTCCGCCGGCCGCCCCCGCTGCCCCTGCGCCGGTGGCCGCGCCCAAGCCGGCGGCGCCCAAGTCGCCGGTCAAGACCGTCGCCAAGGCTGCGCCCGTCGAGGAGAAGAAGCAGGTCGAAGAGAAGAAGCCGGCTGTTGTTGAGGACGCTGAGGAAGAGGTCGAGCTCATTGGCGAAGAGGAGATTGGCGAGGAAGATCCCCGCGAGCACATCAACGTTGTCTTGATCGGCCACGTCGATGCTGGCAAGTCGACGCTCTCGGGCAACATCTTGTACCTTATGGACATGGTCGACAAGCGTACGATCGAACGCTTCGAGAAGGAGGCGAAGGCGCGCAACCGCGACTCGTGGTTCCTTGCCTTTATCATGGACACGGGTGAAGAGGAGCGCGCCAAGGGCAAGACGGTCGAGGTCGGCCGCGCCCATTTCGAGACGGCCAGCAAGCGCTTTACGATCCTCGACGCACCGGGCCACAAGAACTACGTGCCCAACATGATCCAGGGCGCGGCGCAGGCCGATGTCGGTATCCTCGTCATCTCGGCGCGCAAGGGCGAGTTCGAGACGGGCTTTGAGCGCGGTGGCCAGACGCGCGAGCACGCGATGCTTGCCAAGACTCTCGGTATCAACAAGCTCGTCGTCGTCATCAACAAGATGGACGAAGCCAAGTGGGGCAAGGAGCGCTTCGACGAGTGCGTCGAGAAGCTCCGCCCGTTCCTTCGCGTACATTTCTCCATTACGTATCCCCATGGCGCTCATGCTTCTGCAAATGTAGAGCTGCGGCTTTGCCGTCAAGCGCGATGTCGCCTTCATCCCGATCTCGGGTCTCTCGGGCGAAAACATCAAGACCAAGGTCGAGTCGTCGGTCGCGCCGTGGTACGAAGGCACGTCGCTCATTGACCACCTCGACACGATGGCGATCCTCGGCCGCAACCCGCAGGGCGCTCTCCGCGTCCCTGTCCTCGACCGCTACCAGGAGCGTGGCACCATCGTGCTCGGCAAGGTCGAGTCCGGTGTCCTCACGACGGGCCAGAAGCTCGTGATCAAGCCGACCAACACGCGGACGACCGTCGCGCAGGTGTACATCAATGAAAAGCCTGTGCGCACGGCCAAGCCCGGCGAGAACGTGCTCATGCGCCTCACGTGCAACCTCGAAGACCTCCAGAAGGGTACGTCCCTTCATAGTCTCGTCATGGCCGCTTATTTTCGTGTTAGGTTTCGTGCTCTGCCCGGCGCCGGCCGACGACGTCAAGCCCGTCACGAGCTTTGTGGCGCAGATCGCGTTCGTCGACAACTTGGAGCACCGCCCGCTGCTCACGGCTGGCTACAAGGCCATTCTGCACATTCACACGATCGCCCAAGAATGCACGATCTCCAAGCTTCTCGTACGTTTGCGCTCTGACAAAGCCATCGATGACCACTTGGTGTAGCGCCCCGTGGACCCCAAGACGGGCGAGATCCTCAAGAAGAAGGTCATGTTTGTCAAGACGGGCCAGAGCGTCGTGTGCCGCATTGAAGTCGACCAGAGCATCTGCATTGAGACGTTCGATCACATCCCGCAGCTCGGCCGCTTGACGCTCCGCGACGAAGGCAAGACAATCGCGATCGGCAAGGTCATCAAGCTCGAGCCCAAGGAGTAAATGACACGAAAATGAACATGACGTACGGTCCATGACAGTCTATCTCTTGCAATCTACCATTGCCGAGATTGTTGCTTCGTCTGCGACGCCGTGATGGGACGCGCAAGGCGCGTGGTCCAAGCCGGTCCAATGCCATACGAGCCGTTGTCTCGACCAGCGGTGCAAATGTGGCGAAAAGCTGCATCATAAACAGTGTTTGAACTCGAATTTCGGCGTCTGTACGCCCATGGCCTCCTCTACAGAGGACGATCAGACGTGTACCGTAGCAAACAGGGCGCTGTGCGCAGCAGTGAGGGGCGAGGGAGAGCGCGAACGTCCTTGGTCCTTGGTCCTTGCCCGGCCCCAGGTTGGCCGAGCTTCGAATTAAAATCCGCGGCAGTTGATGGAAACAATACAACTCAACATTATATTCGATATACAAATATCCAATACAAGCGTACGCTTTTGTAAAATAAAATACCCGAGTCTTGGCTTCGCGCGAGAGGTTTGGCCCGTGATTGGTTCATTTGTCGTCGCGCCAACGAGCCATGTCCACGAAGCGCCTGAACCGGCCGACCGGCGGCGGTGGGTCCGCGTGGGCCAAGAACTCGCAGGGTGCGCGCTCCAACGTGGCCGGCCGCTCCATGAACGACGACAAGGCCGCGAGCGTCGCGCGGCAGGATGCCTTCGACCTTGCCCATGGCTTTGCACCGCTCCAAGACGACGACGGGCCGCAGATCGGCTGGTACGCAGCTGTGAGTAAATGCGCTTGGCCTAGCGTCGCGTAGGCTTCTGAACGCATGCAACACGTCGCGCACCGTCGAGAACGTCGAGCGCAGCGGCGTCGACCTCTACTTTCTCGCGCAGGACGGCAGCGCGTTCAAGGCCACGGTCATCCATGCGCCGTACTTTTTCGTCGGCGCCTCGCCCAAGCGCCTCGGCGAAGCGCTTGCGTACGTTGCCCATCGTATCGACGACGACTGCAATAGCGATTGGTCATAGATTCTGCCAGCGGACGCTCGTCTCGACGCTCCTCTCGACGAGCATTGTGCAGATGGAGGACCTCGACATGCCCAACCATCTCTCGGGCACAAAGGCGCAGTACATCAAGCTCGTCTTCCGGACGGTATGCATGGACCAGCGAGGTGCATGCTAAGGCGGCGTTGTGGTAGGTGTCGGACTTGGTCGAGGCCAAGCAGACGCTGCAGCCAATTGTGACACGCAACAAGCAGCAGCTCAAGTCCCAAGAAGCGTACGCGGCGTCTGGCGAGTCGCTCAACGATAAGGAGTCGATCACGGACTTGCGCGAGTACGACGTGCCGTACCTCATGCGCGTGGCCATCGACCTCGGCATCCGCGTCGGCGCGTGGTACACGGTCCACGTCGAGCAAGAAGTGACCAAAGTGTCTCGGGTACGCTCGACTCTTTGTCCATATCCATATATTCCTATGGAACGCGCCTAGATTATGGACATGGTCGACAAGGCCGAGCCGGTCGTCCTCGCGTTTGATATCGAGTGTACCAAGGCGCCGCTCAAGTTTCCAGACGCGGCCCACGACCAGATTTACATGATTTCGTACATGGTCGATCGCCAGGTACACCTTGCTTCTTCAATTTTCCATTTTTCCCAATTGTTTCCTCTTTTTTCCTCTTTTTTCCCTTTTTTCCCTTTTTTCATATTTCGTGTTTGGTGCCATGCCGGTTCTGGGCCATTTTGCATGAAAACTTGGTGTCTTTTTCATCCTACACGTCCAATGTCGTCGACGAAAGTGGCTGTGTTGGCATCAATCGTGTTCTTTTTCACAAACTTTCAATTCTTGCTGGAGATTTCGTGGAGCTCACAGTAAAATTGTAGGGCTATCTCATTGTGAACCGCGAGTTCGTGTCGCAGGACGTCGACGACTTTGAGTATACGCCGACCGCTGAGTACGACGGGCCGTTCGAGTGCTTCAACGCGCCGAACGAAGAAGCGCTTCTCAAGCGCTTCTTCGCTCACGTGACCGAGCTCAACCCGCACATCTTTGTCACGTACAACGGCGACTTCTTCGACTGGCCGTTCGTCGAGACGCGCGCCGAGGTGCATGGCCTCAACATGACGACCGCGATTGGCATCTCCCGCGACCGCAACGGCGAGTACCGCGGCAAGTGCGCCGTGCACATGGACGCCTACTGCTGGGTGAAGCGCGATTCGTATCTGCCGCAGGGCTCGCAAGGCCTCAAGGCCGTCACCAAGTACAAGCTCGGGTACGACCCGGTCGAAGTCGACCCGGAAGAAATGACGTCGCTGGCGATGGACGACCCGCTCAAGATGGCGAGCTACTCGGTGTCGGACGCTGTCGCGACCTTTTACCTGTACGCGGTGGTTGACATTGCATGTTGGACCATGGTTGCGTAGGTACGACAAGTACGTGCACCTGTTTGTCTTCTCGCTCTGCACGATCATTCCGCTCGGGAGCGAAGACGTGCTGCGCAAGGGCAGTGGCACGCTCTGCGAAGCGCTGCTCATGGTCGAGGCATACGAAGGCAACATCATTTGCCCCAACAAACAGACGTCGACGGCGCTCGGTCCGAGAGCAAGCATGCGAGTTCTCTGGCTCACGCCTCGGTTCAATCTGTAGGCGCGTCGTACCAAGGCCATGTGGTTGAGAGCGAGACGTACATTGGAGGGCACGTCGAGTGCTTGGAGAGCGGCGTCTTCCGCGCCGACCTCGAGTACCAGTTCCACGTGACGCCGTCGGCGTTTGACGTAATCTACGACCGGATTACGTGGCGTGACAGATCCGCGTAGATGTTGATCACGCACATTGACCGCGACTTGACGTTTGCGCTCGAGGTCGAGCTCGACATTCCGCGGCACCACGTGACCAACTACAACGACGTGCGGCGCGCGATCGTCGAAGGCCTCGAGATGCTGCGGGACAAGCCGTCGCGCATGGAGAAGCCGAGCATCTATCACTTGGACGTCGCGGCCATGTACCCCAACATCATTCTCACCAACCGCCTCCAGCCCTGCGCGATGGTGCAGCCGACCGACTGTGCAGCGTGCGTCCACAGCACTGCGTGCATGTCCTCGTACGTGTTGCTTTCTCTAGGTATGTGATCTCATGCATTTTGTAGCAACGACGAGCAGCTCTCGTGCCAGCGGCCGATGGAGTGGGTCTGGCGCGGTGACTACTACCCCGCGACCAACGCTGAGTTCCAGTCGATTCAGACGCAGCTCAGCTACGAGTCGTTCAACAAGGTGCCGTTCAAGCAGCTGCCGTACGAGAAGCAGACGGCGCTGGTCCAAGAGCGTCTCAAGCAGTATTGCCAAACTGTGTACAAGAAGACCAAAGTCACGTCGACCGAGACGCGGTCTGCGACGGTAGGTACCTCCCAGTGATATATCGTGTCCATGGTGGGGGTAGGTGTGCATGCGTGAGAACCCATTTTACGTCAACACGGTCCGCGCGTTCCGCGACCGTCGCTACGACTACAAGATCTTGACCAAGCAGTGGACCAAGAAGCTCAAGGAGGCCGAAGCCAAGCACGGTATCTTGGAGTTGATTAATTGATCGCGTTTGACATGGGGCTAGACGTCCTTGGGAAGGTCGAAGCCGCCAACAAGTGCCTCGTGTTCGACTCGCTCCAGCTGGCGCACAAGTGCATTCTCAACTCGTTTTACGGCTACGTCATGCGCAAGGGCGCGCGGTGGCACTCGATGGAGATGGCAGGCATCGTGACCAACACGGGCAGTAACATCATTCAGCGCGCGCGCCAGCTCGTCGAGCAAATCGGTCGCCCGCTCGAGCTCGACACGGATGGTATCTGGGCCATTCTCCCCGCGTCGTTCCCCGACACGTTCAAGTTCAAGCTCCAAGACGGCTCGACCCGGTATCTCTCTTCGTGATAGAGTCTAATTTTCATCTGTTTGGCGCGGTGTAGGTCGATTACATATCCCTGTGTGATGCTCAACGCCGACATTGAAGAGCAGTACACCAACCACCAGTACGAAGAGCAGCTTGACGGTAGGCATCGATCGTGTGGGAAGTGAGCCTGAATGGCTTGTAGGCATATACCAAACGCGCTCCGAGTGCTCGATCTTCTTTGAGCTCGACGGGCCGTACAAGTGCATGGTGCTGCCGGCGTCCACGGAGGAGGGAAAGCTGCTCAAGAAGCGCTACGCCGTCTTCAACTTTAACAACAAGCTCACCGAGCTCAAAGGTCCGGACGATCGCAATACGCGCTCCGAACCCTAACCCGCCGCATTAGGGTTCGAGCTCAAGCGCCGCGGCGAGCTCGAGCTCATTAAGGCGTTCCAGAGCCAAGTCTTTAGCTCGTTCTTGGACGGCACGACGCTCGCCGAGTGTTATGCGTCCGTGGCGCAGATCGCCAACCGCTGGTGCGACCCAATACCTATTGCAAAAATTGCAAAAATTGCTAACAATATCCTATTGTGGAATTGTAGGCTGGACGTGCTCGACACAAAAGGCCGCGACATGGAAGACGACGAGGTCATGGCGCTCCTGACCGAGAACAAGAGCATGTCGGGCAAACTCGAAGACTACGGCAGCCAAAAATCAACGGCCATCACGACCGCGCGGCGCCTCGGCGAGTTCCTTGGGGCTGAAATGGTCAAGGACAAGGGTCTCGCGTGTAAGCTCATCATCGTCACGCGGCCGTACGGCGAAAAGGTCACCGAGCGCGCCGTGCCGACTGCGATCTTCTCGGCCGAGCCTGCGGTGTGATTCGTGTCTTTTCAAAGTCATATTTCACGACACATGTAGGTGAAAAAACACTTTTTGCGCAAGTGGATGCGCGACCCGAGCTTGCAAGACTTTGACGTGCGCAATTTGCTCGATTGGGACTACTACCGCACCCGGTATATGTTATGTGTTCACAACCCAATTTCAAATGTCAAATGTCATGAATAGCTTTGCCGGTACGGTCCAAAAGATCATTTCACTGCCCGCGTGCTTTCAGAACATTCCCAACCCCGTCCCGCGCATCGCGCTCCCCGACTGGATGCAGCGCCGGTTCCGTGAGCTCAACGACACCAAGCGCCAGACCAAGCTCGGGTATTTATGTTACGTTGAGCAGTGCAGCAACGCGCGCTAGGTTCAAAGTCCTTCCGCGAAACAAGAACGCGGTGCTGGACGTGGCCGACATGGAAGACTTTGGCGCCGCACCCAAGCCCTTGCGCACGGCGCCCCGTCCCGTGGTGACAAGAAAGACCAAGCCGGTCGTCGCCGACGAAGACAACCAAGGCGACGATGACGCGATGGGCGTCATCGAGCCCGAGCCCCTCGATGAGACGGCCTCTGTGGTCGAACAGATGGTGCGGCGTCGTATCGCCATGGTGTCACTCATGCAGCGAGGTAGCGGGCGGTGCAGCTGGGCCACGATGCGTTTCCCGAGTGGCTGCAGGTGCGCAAGGCTGGCTGGAAAGCCAAACGACTGGCGCGCAAGACGCTGCACGACGACCCACGGGTGCGTGCGCCAAATCAAGCGCTTGACCAACCCGGTTGTCCAACGTAGGCGGCCAAGCGCGCCAAGGGCAGTGGCGTCGAAGGCTTTGTGGTCGCATCGTCGACGATGGCCAAGGACGACGACTTGTGGCACATTGTCGAGCTCCAAGAAACGTACGCTGTCGAGGCGATGACGCGTGCGACGTCATGTTCGGTCTAGGGAGGAGCCGGGTTTGTTTCACATCTGGGCGTGTACGTCGTCGGGCGCCAGGTACGAATGCGCGGTCGGTCGTTGGAAAGCAAGTCTTCTTGTGTAGCAAGCTGCAGTCGTTCACACTCAAGGTGCCAAAGACCATTTACCTCCAAGGCGACGTGGGCCACCTCGACGGCCGGTTCGTGACGCGCCTCGTGCCGCACCAATCGTCGCCGCAGCTCGTGCTCGAGCTCGAGCTGAGCGAAACGCAGTGGAAGTCAAACCGCAAGGACGTGCTTCAGGCCATGGACGACGCGTCGATCCAAGCTGTGTACGAGTCCCACGTGACGGCTACGTCCCGCGCGCTCTGGACACTTGGGTACGCTGTCGATCGACTCGCAGACAAGTTGTACACAAGACTAGGTGCGTCGCCAAGGTGCTCACGAAACCGTCCAACATGACGACGCACCTCTTTGCGCTCGCCGATTTGCAGCCCAAGAGCCTGTCGCCGGCTGCGTATCTGAGCGAGGTACATGGTCTGTGTTGTATGGACATATTGTCATGTGCGCTGTAGACCGCACCGCTGCAGCGTGTCGTGCTGTACGTTGGCACCAACACGAGGCAGCAGGTGGGGCTGTGGAGCCTCGTCGTGCTGACACCGTCGCTCGACATCAAGACTGCGTCGCATTGGATGGTCGACCGGGGGCTCTCGGGTGCGTGCTATCGTCTTGACACCCAACCCTAATGACCTATGGGCGCAGACGTCCCACTGCGGCAGAAGGACTGGCAGAGCCACTGGGCGGCGCTCGAAATGACGTCGAACTTGCCGCCGATGAAGGTGACGATGGTGCAGTCGGTCGCCGATGTCGTCACGGGTCTCAACGCGGCGCTCGCCAAGTGCCGCGACGTGCCCTCGATCGTCATGGCCCACGCGCCGCAGTGGCTCTCGACCAAGAAGCTCCGGCACCAGTTCCGGGGCCTCGACGCTTTCCCCATGATCGTGCTGGGGGACCACGAGCCGTTCCCGGCGCTGACGTGGCGCTCGGAGCTGCCGCAGCGCCTCTTGCAGCGCGTCGCGGCCGTCGACGCGCAGTGGGCCGATGTGCTCGATTGCGCGCGGTACACGCTTCGAACCCACTTTAAATCTGTATGTTTATTTATTTCTTTGTTGAGCTAGATATGCGCAACTGCCGCTTGGCAACATGACGGGCGACCCCGCGGTCGTCATGCTCGACGCGATGTTTGCGCGAGTGCTCCACCGGCAGCAGCATTTGCTCTGGGCGTCCTCGACCAACGTACGCATGGTGTCTACCTCTGGTGTTATCTGAATCGGGCATGCTAGTCGCCAGATCTGGGCGGGCGCGAAGCCCCTCTGGACGATCTGCTGCAGGCATCGACGTCCAGTCTGCCCGTGTGCGTCTCTGGCGCGTACGCCGAGTTCAGCGTCGAGCTCACCCTTGATGGGCTTGCGATCCAAGCGCTGCTAGTGGCGTCCGACTTGCACCACGACGGCGGCGCCGGTAGCGTTGCATACTTTCAATGTATCGACTCATGTTCTTTGTCGCAACTGTAGGTATCGTGGAGGAGCTCGGGTCGTGCGCCGAGACGTTCCGCTTCCTGCGCACGCTGACGACCAACCTCTTCAAGGACTTTATGGCGACGCGGTCCGAGATGGCCGACCACCTCCTCCAGCACTTTTACCGCTGGGTCTCGTCGCCGTCGTCGGTACATTGTTGTATTTCTGTTGGCAAAATCGATGAAACTGATTGTCAACTAGCAATTGTACGACCCGGCACTGCACAAGAAGGTCAAGGGCGTCATGCACACGCTGCTGCTCAACTTGCTCGCCGAGTGCCGTCGCCTCGGCGCCGTCATTGTGTACGCCGACACGTCCCGGGTGCGTAAGTATCATTGTATCAATGTATCAACTGTGGCGCAGATTGTGCTCTCGACGGGCAAGGACAGCCTCGAAGGGGCCCACGCCTACGTGCGCTTCATTTCACGCACGCTGAGCGCGCACCCGTGGTATCAAGTGTTGAGCTTGACGCCCGTGCAGGTTCGAGAACAACAAGTTGTCTACCGATGTTATAACATACTTCTGTGTGTTAGTACCTCTCGCACATGTTGTTCTACGACATTGAGAACTTTGGCGGCATGGCCGTGGGAGTTGACGAGACGGACCCGACGCTGCTCTCGAAATGGAACATGGCGCGCTACCTGCCGCAGGGCGTCGACGAGTACTTTATGATTCTCGTGGGTCAGTTTATCAAGCGCCGCTTTGAGGTACGCTCGTGACGCGCGCGTGTCATTGGTGCTGATGCGAGATCATAGTTTGCCACCAAGCACGCCACGGCCACCTCGTATTGTCTAGAGTTTTCGTTGCAAACGAGTTATGAGACATTTTCTGTCGCTAGGGACGACGTGGCAGCGCATGCGCAGAAGCTGGTCACGTCCTACTTTACGGAAAAGATGCTGCGCTTGGTGCCCGAGATCATGGCGCACCCGTCGCTGTCGTTCCCGGTATATAAACCGGTACCGACCGAGAAGTCACAGCGTGTAGGTGCTCGCGGGGTCGCACTTGCCGTGGACGCACGCTGCGCTCGAGCTCGTCAAGTGCGTCTGCCACGTGTGGAGCCTCGACCCGAACGTCGCGTCGCAAGTGCACCAGCTCAAGCGCGCGCTGCTCAAGACCATGGGCATCAGGTACACCTTGTCTGTTTACAGAAGCATCTAGTCTGAGAACGACTAGCGATTATGCGGACGAAGCAGCGTTTGCCAACCCGAGTCAGTCGTTCGTGTTGCCCGACATCATTTGCAGTAACTGCAACGTCTGCCGCGACGTCGACCTCTGTCGCGAGCCCGGGCTCATGGAGGCTACGCAAAGCGACGAGACCGACGACGCGTCTGGGGGCGCTCTCTGGTACATGCGTGCGTGCCAGAATAGGTTCAGATGTGGATCTAGGCAATGTCCTCGGTGCCACCATTTGTACGACATGGGCGACCTCGAGATGCGGCTGGTGGAGCTGGTTCAGACCCACTTCTCTCTGCCGTACCAGCAGACCGACGTCGTGTGCCTCAAGTGCAAGCTGCCGACCGAAGGGCATCTGCGCCAGCTCTGCGTGTGCTCAGGTACGCATTTCACAACGAGAACCTTCGTTGATCGAGCGCTTCCTGCAGGTACGCTCGGCATCGCGCCGGACGTGCCGTCGCAGCTCCACAAGACGTTCAAGGTCGTTCGGCAGATTGCTTTGCACCAGCAGTTTCCGTATTTGATCGAGATCATGGACCGCCTCATGCACTAGATACCTCTGTTACTATATACCACGTGCATGTCCATCGAGCTTTTGCTTTTTCAAACGACTCGACACTCGGATGGTTGATGTTACAAGAGC
>NW_008246098.1:165398-166545 GCF_000281045.1 Saprolegnia diclina VS20 | reverse complement strand
CTGTGACAAGTCGTGGCGGCTCGAGCCCGATTCAGCTTTGCGTACCGTACAAAACACGCCGCAAGTCGACGCATTCTTCTCCTCGCATCTTGCTGCAAAACAAATGATTTCTTCGACAGCATCGTGCGACATGATTTCGGATCTTCTTGACGGGGCTACCTAGACACTCGTTCCCGCCGTCGCAACCCGATCTCACTTTTCCTTTTCGCTTCTCTTATACAAGCACCACCTCCACCGACATGCGCACTGCCATCATCTTTGCGACGATCATGGCTGCGACCACCAACGCCAACGCCAAGCTCACGCCCGCCGAGCGCAAGGAGCTCACGGCCGACTTGAAGCAGTGGCAGACCCTCTTTGGCGACTCTGCGCAACGCAACGGCTTCGTTCCCGAAGGTCTCAGCCTCGACACGCCCAACGACGAGCTCCTCGTCCGCATGAAGGCCGCCAAGCAGCGCGTGCCCGAGCTCGCCAAGGAGAACCCGGACGCCTCCTTCACCCACCTCTCGCCGCTCGCGCTCCTCACCAAGGACGAGTTCAAGCACTACGTCATGAAGTCGTTCAAGCGCGGCAAGCGCGCGCTCCGAGCCGACAAGGTCGACTGGGCCAGCGTCGGCGCCGCGTCGGCCTCTGGTGGCGTGGACTGGACCAAGGACTCCAAGTGCGTCAACCCCGTCAAGAACCAGGGCAACTGCGGGTCGTGCTGGGCCTTCTCGGCAACGGGCACTGTCGAGTCGGCGCACTGCATTGCGACTGGGACGCTCCTCGACCTCTCGGACCAGCAGACCACGAGCTGCGCCAAGAACGGCAACTTGGGCTGCGAAGGCGGCCTCGAAGACCGCGCCATCACGTGGATCCACGACAACGGCGGCATCTGTCTCTCCAAGGACTACCCGTACACGTCGGGCAAATCCGGCCAAACCGGCTCGTGCAAATCGTCGTGCACCAAGCAGAAGCTTGCGATTGGCGCGACTGTCAACATCAAGGGCGAGGGGCCGCTCGAGACGGCGCTCAAGACGCAGCCGGTCTCTGTGGCCGTCGAGGCTGGCAACCAAGTGTGGCAGCTCTACAAGAGCGGTGTCATCTCCAAGTGTCCTGGCGCGCAGGTCGATCACGCCGTGATTGCGGTCGGGTACGGCTCGGAGAA
>NW_008246098.1:160592-163483 GCF_000281045.1 Saprolegnia diclina VS20 | reverse complement strand
GGACGCCGACCAGGTGATGCTTGACATCAGCACCGACGCAGACGACAAGCACCGCCACGTTTGCACGCAGCAGCCAACGCCAAGGCTCGTTGGCGCGACTCTGAAGAACTGCAGCGAGCAAGATGCACCACGTTTTCCACGCGACGCCTCACTACGAACGACGACGCCCGACCGTCAGTCGCGAGCGACACCGAGACGAACGCAATCACCAAGACGAGGCGTCAAGAGCACAAGCACAGCCCTCGGTCCACCGGCGCATACCATCGCCAAGCAGCCGCCAACGACGCCGATCACCTATCACTGGGGCACCACCTCGCCAACCCATGGCAGGCGTGGTAATCCACCTCCTTTGCCCCCTTTGCTGGCAACAAGCGCGATTCCTGAATTACTTTTTGTCGACGACAATAATACTAGTACTAGAAGTGTTTGGAGTGTTTGCTGCTTGGAATTGCAACAGGCAACAGGTTGCACGGAGTCGGGTCGTCCAGAGATCATGGTTTTCTACATCATTGATATTGTTACCAGTGACTACAAGTTGCGACGGTTAGCGGGATTGAATGGGTGGTACAGTACAAGTAGGGCGTATGAAACAATTCACTGATATTAACAAGAAGGCACAATCGCTCGACAATTTAGCCGTAGCGCGGGAGCTCAGCGCCAATGCCGTTGCCAGTCGGGGTCGGGCGGTGCGTGTGGTGCGGGTGGTGCGGGTGGTGCGGGCGACGCGTCGTGCGGCAGGGAGCAGGCGTCGGCTCCTCGGTCGGTTCTTCAGTCGGGTACTCGGTGGGTTCGTCCGTCGGCTCATCTGAAGGCTCATCGGAAGGCTCGTCCGAAGGTTCGTCAGACGGTTCATCAGACGGCTCATCCGAAGGCTCATCAGACGGTTCATCAGACGGTTCATCTGAAGGCTCGTCAGAGGGCTCATCCGAAGGCTCGTCCGAAGGCTCGTCCGACGGGTAATCAGAGGGCTCGTCGGTGGGCTCGTCAGACGGTTCGTCAGAGGGCTCGTCGGATGGTTCATCCGACGGTTCATCCGTGGGCTCATCAGACGGTTCGTCAGTGGGCTCGTCGGACGGTTCATCCGAAGGCTCGTCGGACGGTTCATCCGAAGGCTCGTCGGACGGTTCATCCGAAGGCTCGTCCGACGGTTCATCCGAAGGCTCATCGGTGGGCTCATCCGACGGAGCATCGGTGGGGTACTCGGTCGGCTTGCTCGTCGGGCCCGCCGTGATCTTGGGGTACGCCGGCTCTTCGGCCACGTTGCACATGCCCTTGCCACCGACACCGCGCTGGAGCTTGATGTAGCCCTTCTCGCCCCAGTTGGCACCCCACGAGTTGCGGATCTTGAAAAAGTCCTTGCCGTTCTCCGAGCCGTACCCGACCGCAATCACGGCGTGGTCCGACTGCGCGCCCGGGCACTGCGACACCACGCCGCCCTTGTAGTACTGCCACACGTCGTTGCCAGCCTCGACGGCAACAGCCACCGGCTGCGTCTTGAGCGCCGTCTCGAGCGGTCCCTCGCCCTTGATGTTGACAGTCGCGCCAATCGCGAGCTTCTGCTTGGTGCACGACGACTTGCACGAGCCGGTTTGGCCGGATTTGCCGGACGTGTACGGGTAGTCCTTGGAGAGACAGATGCCGCCGTTGTCGTGGATCCACGTGATGGCGCGGTCTTCGAGGCCGCCGTCGCAGCCCATGTTGCCGTTCTTGGCGCAGCTCGTGGTCTGCTGGTCCGATAGGTCGAGGAGCGTCCCAGTCGCAATGCAGTGCGCCGACTCGACAGTGCCCGTTGCCGAGAAGGCCCAGCACGACCCGCAGTTGCCCTGGTTCTTGACGGGGTTGACGCACTTGGAGTCCTTGGTCCAGTCCACGTTGCCAGAGGCCGACGCGGCGCCGACGCTGGCCCAGTCGACCTTGTCGGCTCGGAGCGCGCGCTTGCCGCGCTTGAACGACTTCATGACGTAGTGCTTGAACTCGTCCTTGGTGAGGAGCGCGAGCGGCGAGAGGTGGGTGAAGGAGGCGTCCGGGTTCTCCTTGGCGAGCTCGGGCACGCGCTGCTTGGCGGCCTTCATGCGGACGAGGAGCTCGTCGTTGGGCGTGTCGAGGCTGAGACCTTCGGGAACGAAGCCGTTGCGTTGCGCAGAGTCGCCAAAGAGGGTCTGCCACTGCTTCAAGTCGGCCGTGAGCTCCTTGCGCTCGGCGGGCGTGAGCTTGGCGTTGGCGTTGGTGGTCGCAGCCATGATCGTCGCAAAGATGATGGCAGTGCGCATGTCGGTGGAGGTGGTGCTTGTATAAGAGAAGCGAAAAGGAAAAGTGAGATCGGGTGGGCCAGAGTTCGCGGCGGCGGGAAAAGTAGATTGGCTTCGTACGCTTGGCTCCACAGTGAGATTTCGCGTGAAGCGCTTGAAGTTTGCCTGCAGAGTGGTGCATGGTAACATCTGTTTCCAGGACATTTTTATTGAATTATTGAATTTGAAAGGCAGCATGATCCGTGAGACCTGATCTATCTACGATGTGAAGAAACCCACTACTCATTATTCATGGACTTCTTTCGCACAAGTCTCATGCGAAAACGACCGCATTCGGCTTTTGACAATCGTCTCGCACAGTGTTAAAATATACAAAGTCGTATTTCCGTGGAATCATGTCCACCGCCCCCTGTGGCCCCACTTTTGGCGCTATTACCGCCTTTGTAATGTGACGTTGGAAGCCGAGGAACGCTTTTCGGACTAGACGCAATCTGATGCGAGGGTGGGTCGGGCCACGTCGTGTAAATCGATCGGAGCCGCTTGAAACTCAGATCTGGTTTTTCGAACCTCTTCTTCTCGAGTCTATGTGGAGGCAGGCCCTGTTTTCGCGCAACAGCAACGCTAGAAGAGCACTCTAGCCTA
>NW_008246098.1:157246-157885 GCF_000281045.1 Saprolegnia diclina VS20 | reverse complement strand
ACGGCAGCAGCGTCCCGGTCGTCTCTCGCTCAGACACCGACGCCTTTCGATACGGCGATGCCAGCAGCCACCCGACGACGGCACCGATACTCCAATGCGGCGACGGCAGCGACGACCCGACGTCTCTTGCCTCGACACCAGCGCACCAACAGCGCTGAACGTTCAGCCAACATTGTGCCCCAACAGCATCGAAGCACGCGTGCGCCTTGCGGAGATTGCGCCCGATGCCCAGTTGGTGCGGACCGAAGATCCTACGTGTGCATTCGCGCCGCCGTACCCAGCGACCCTGGCACGGCGACCTTGCAACTGGATCAAGCCGTTCTTTCGCAGCGCTCGCGCAACACAAGAGTGCTCACTATGTTTACCTCTAGAATCACCCACGAGAGACGACAAGTCGCAGCCCCGCCCGCCCGACAACAGCACTCGTCACGTCCAAGCACCTCAAGCACCGCTCTATTTGGGGGCTGCGTTGCTGAGCCACTTTCGACATCTTCATTGACTGCGGCCAAGTCGCGCAAGATCGACAATCAGCAGTCGCGGCAAGATCCCCCGTCTCTCTCGACCAACAGCTTCTCCAAGATGCAAGGCAGATTACACGCCGTCGCCATCGAGGCACGACTTCACACACTGGCGCGGCTT
>NW_008246098.1:156098-156774 GCF_000281045.1 Saprolegnia diclina VS20 | reverse complement strand
CCCACGACGGCAGGAGCGTCCCGGCCGTCTCGTGCTTCGACATCGGCGCTTCGATCCCACGACGGCAGGAGCGTCCCGGTCGTCTCTCGCTCAGACACCGACGCTCCGGCGGCAGCGTCCCGGGTGTTTCTCGCTTCGACACCGGCGCTTTTCGATACGGCGATGGCAGCAGCGACCCGACGTCGGCTGCGACGGCACCGATACTCCAATGCGGCGACGGCAGCGACGACCCGACGTCTCTTGCCTCGACACCGGCGCACCAACAGCGCTGAACGTTCAGCCAAATTTGTGCCCCAGCAGCATCGAAGCACGCGTGCGCCTTGCGGAGATCGCGCCCGATGCACAGTTCATGCGAACCGAAGATCCTACGTGTGCATGCGCGCCGCAGTTCCCAGCGACTCTGGCACGGCGACCTAGCAACTGGATCAAGCCGCGCTTTCACACCGCTTGCGCAACACAAGAGTGCTCACTATGTTTACCTCTAGAATCACCCACGAGAGAAGACAAGTCGCAACCCCGCCACCCGCCCCGACAACAACACTCGTCACGGCACCGCTCTGTTTGGGGGCTGCGCTGCTGAGCCACTTTCGACATCTACATCAAACGGCGAGCGCGGCCAAGTCGCGCAAGATCAACAACCAGCAGTCGCGGCAAGATCCCCCGTCTCTCCCGACCA
>NW_008246098.1:137829-153734 GCF_000281045.1 Saprolegnia diclina VS20 | reverse complement strand
GGTGCGCATGGTGTGAGGAAGACGGGAAAAGGAAAAGTGAAATTGAATGAGCGCAACGATGGCGCGGTGAGCTCGCACCAGACGGCGACAGCGAACACCGTACTGTCCCGCCAGGCGCGCCGGCTTTTTAAACATATGGTACAGAGTAAGAAAGGACGCATTACGATGTCTTCGAAGAACCTCGGACCGTCTTGGAGGACGTGGTACATCTAAGTTGCTGTCGTACCGGTAACATTGGGGCTGATCAATGGAGGCGAATAGCCCTTCATGCGACCCGTCGTGTACATTTTGTATTTGCAATTAGAGGCATCGACCAGGGTCCTTGGAGAGGCAGAGTCCAACACCCTTCAATGTCTAAACGAATCATTTCGTCGTCGCCTCGCATCTCTGGAACGGCCAGTGTGCAACGGCAATGCGCATGCACGCGTCGACAGCAACAGCTGTGTTCCATGGACGCTGGCTTTGTTGTTGAAATGAGTTACCTACTGGTACATGTATTAACATGCAATTATATAGTGAAGATGGTGGACTTCCTAGTGCGCTCGTGAGGTTTGGCCGGTACGTCAAGCTGAGGGCGCTTGGTCGGGGCTCGGGATTGAGTTGGGAATGAGGTAGCGAGCACACCAAGGGCGGCGCGTAGGGCATGGAGCGACTCTGCAAGCGAAGGCACCACGGCGCGGCGAGCGAAGCGCTGGATATGCAATCGCGTGGTTGTAGCGGCTTTGATCGCGAGCGCAGCAGCGGGAAGGGGCGTCAATGTCGTGCGGAACACGCGGGTGTTGCGTTCAAGCCAAAGACGGTATCAAACGCAAGCGCACAAGATCGGCGCAGAGGGCACGGATGGTCGACATGTGAGCTGAGAACGGCAGAGCGACGGCATCGTAGAGGAAGCCACCGACCGACGACGGGAGTTGCAGCTGCAAGATTTCGCGCATCGGGTCAAAAGCGCGCCAGACCGCGCGGATGAATGGGCAGTGCACTAGAGGATGGTCGTACGTTTCGCGGGCGGGCTCATCACAGAGCGGGCAGTGTCGGGCATCCGGGCTGAGGAAGTGCAAGCTGGACCGGACCGCCACAGCTTTCAACGCGACTCGGTACACAAAATCGCCGTACCGCGGGAGGACATGAGCGGGTTGCCGTAGTGGGACAAATGCAGCAACTTGGTTGCTGGTAATAGGTCGGCGGAGATGCCAAGGTGGTGCGCCGGCAGCACACGCCAGTCGATGTTTGGACGACGTCTGTAGCCAGCAAGGCAGATCTCTACGAGCGCAGCTGAGGCTACGTGAGGTCCGAGCTCGACGAGCCAGGTCGGGGCAGGATCTGGGTGCGACAGGTGCAATGAGAGGGAAGCATCCAACGATAGCGATCGCGAGCAGCCGGATCCAGCGACGGGGTGGCTGCAGCACTGGAAAAAGTCGTGGCAATTGCTCGGCGAGGTCAGCGACAGTGTGTCCGAGGGCTTGAAAGCTGTCCACGTGCGTGTAGCCTTGAACGGCAAGCATCTCGACATGCACAGCGTTGTCGTGTGCGAGCCACTTGAGCTTGCTGGACGTCGGAAGATGTGCGTTGTGCCAAAGCGGAAGACGGTGCGTCACAAGCAAGCCATGGATGGTGTAGACGGTCGAGAACCACGCAAGGAGGACCGCCGGCCAACGTGGCGGAATGGACGCTGGCTTTTCTGCATCCAGTCCGTCGTGGGGCGCGATCAATATAGGAGCAAGGGCTACGTAGTTTTCTAGTTTTGGCAGCCGAAACAATGTAGACATAGCATGTATAGTAGGTGTTGGAGTTTTGTCACGTGTCAAACGATTATATATAAGCCATTTAAATGATTCAATGGCTTGCTGAACGAGATCGCCAGTCGTGTGTGTCACTCTGAGGTCGTGACGCGGCGCAAATCAGACTCATATCCTGCGTCAGATGGGAAATGCGATTCCAACTGTGATCCCTTGTTGACCGCACGTTTCTTAGAACAAAACTTGTCTCGTGAACATTGCCGTTGCACCACTGTAGAGGTAGCTTCTACCTACGTTCCTTCTCAACGTGTGGACGTCGATTTACCTTCCTTCACACGGACTTGGGCACCACTTGGTTGTGAATCCAGTGCCTGGGTTGCATCGTGTGCATCGGAAGGCGACGGCACCGGTGCTGTCGTTGTCGCCAGCAGTGTCGCTATCGCAATCGGGTAACGACCGAGAGTGTGTATGAGAGCAATGCGTTGACTTGTGCTCGCCGCGTTGCATCGTGTCGACAGACATCAAGGCAGGATGCGGTATCGTGGGAACTGAGGCTCAGACTGAGAGTAATCAGTGTCAAAAGTCAGAGGTCGTCCAACTTCCTTTCACACTTAGCTACAGTGCATAATCTATCTGTCTTCTCACCCAAAAAGGCTCGGTTTGGCGCTCGTCGACAGCGGCGAGGTCGTTGCTAGCAGCAAACGCGACAACCGCTCTACAAAATGCAGAAAGCTTTCTTAGATAGGGATTTCGGTGCCTGTAGAACTGTTTTCGGGGAATCCGATCCTGTACGTCAGAGACGAAATCATCGGACGACGGCGCTTCATTCAGCACGGCTTGGTCAATATTTTCCTAAAAAGGATCAGCGTTCGTCGGCGCTGTTGCTACACCTTTGCTTTGCAGCACGTCGTGTGGTTTTTTGAAACGGCAAAGTGCGTCAGGACGCAGGAAACAGCCGACTTTCATTTGTCGCGGCAAATGAGACTCCACCAGCCCTTCCGAGCACCCTTCCGAGAAGAAGACAGCACTGCAGAAGCACCAACTCAGGGTGAGTCCGGTAACCGGGCCCCCCCTGCTCTCTCCACCCCACACACTCCGATTCCAACTCAGATGCAGATGTAACGTATTCGAAGAACGAGGCCTGCCCTAGTCCTAGCGTATCGAAAATACTATCAGCGATCGTGTGGCTCTGCCCCATGTCAATTCCAGCGCATCAGTGCGACCTTGCATGACCCCAGCTCCTTCTTTGCCTCAAAAACAGCAGCCAGTTGGTCTGTGCACGCAATTCTAGGCGGCTCGTGTCCTTCCCATTCTCACTTTTCCTTTTCCCGTCTTCCTCACACCATGCGCACCGCTTACCTTCTCGCGACCTTGGCTGCGGTGGCTGCCAGCGCCGACCTCACACCCGCCGAGCGCAAGGAGCTCACGGCCGACTTGAAGGAGTGGCAGGCTCTCTTTGGCCAAGAGGCGCTCACCGAGGGCTTCCTCCCGCCCCTCGAAGGCCTCACCATTGGCGAGTCCAACGACGAGCTCCTCGTCCGCATGAAGGCCGCCAAGCAGCGCGTGCCCGAGCTCGCCAAGGAGAACCCGGACGCCTCCTTCACCCACCTCTCGCCGCTCGCGCTCCTCACCAAGGACGAGTTCAAGCACTACGTCATGAAGTCGTTCAAGCGCGGCAAGCGCGCGCTCCGAGCCGAAAAGGTCGACTGGGCCAGCGTCGGCGCCGCGTCGGCCACTGGCAGTGTGGACTGGACCGCCGACTCCAAGTGCGTCAACCCCGTCAAGAGCCAGGGCAGCTGCGGGTCGTGCTGGGCCTTCTCAGGCACCGGCACTGTCGAGTCGGCGCACTGCATTGCGACTGGGACGCTCCTCGACCTCTCGGACCAGCAGACCACGAGCTGCGCCTCGAGCGCTGGCAACGGCTGCGACGGCGGCCTCGAAGACCGCGCCATCACGTGGATCCACGACAACGGCGGCCTCTGTCTCTCCAAGGACTACCCGTACACGTCCGGCTCGTCGGGCCAAACCGGCTCGTGCAAGTCGTCGTGCACCAAGCAGAAGCTCGCGATTGGCGCGACTGTCAACATCAAGGGCGAGGGACCGCTCGAGACGGCGCTCAAGACGCAGCCGGTGGCTGTTGCCGTCGAGGCTGGCAACGACGTGTGGCAGTACTACAAGGGCGGCGTGGTGTCGCAGTGCCCGGGCGCGCAGTCGGACCACGCCGTGATTGCGGTCGGGTACGGCTCGGAGAACGGCAAGGACTTTTTTAAGATCCGCAACTCGTGGGGTGCCAACTGGGGCGAGAAGGGCTACATCAAGCTCCAGCGCGGTGTCGGTGGCAAGGGCATGTGCAACGTGGCCGAAGAGCCGGCGTACCCCAAGATCACGGCGGGCCCGACGAGCAAGCCGACAGACGGTCCGACGAGCAAGCCAACCAGCGGCCCTACCCCCAAGCCATCGACCAAGCCGACGACCAAGCCAACTACCAAGCCTTCGGAGAAGCCGACCGAGGACCCGTCGGACGAGCCTTCGGAGGACCCGACGCCGGCGCCAACCAAGCGCCCAACGCAGCGCCCGACGAAGCGACCGCGCACGACGCGCCCCAAGACGCCGTCCCCGACGGACGATGACTTTGGTGTCGATCCGTAAGCGCTCGAAAAGGAGCGATTTTGATGTTCCCAATACAATTTGTGTCTTAAATGCTTGAACTTGCTTTTGTCGAATGCGTTGATTTGGGGAGAGTGAACTGGCACGCGTCCGCCCATGTCACCCCCGTGCAAAGTAGCCTTCACGCAGCGTAGGTCGGCAAGACACGACTGGTCTTCACTGAACTCACCAAACTGCCACATTCTAGTCATTCCAATCATTCTACAATTTGTAGTCGTTCTGGTCATTCTAGTCATTCTAGTCATTCTAGTCATTCTAGTCATTCTAGTCCGTCTCTACCACAACCGCACAGCGTTCGAATCGTCGCATTCGGCAAAGTGAGGCCGACTGCATCAAACCTCAGACGCATCGCTCGGCTCTTCAAACCGAAGTTCGAACTCGGGGGCGTTTCAACAGATTTGGACAAAACAGGGTGACGTCGTAACGCCTAGGACAAATAGAGGGCTCCAAACGTCAACTTTCGTGCAGTGCAGACGGCATCTCTGCGATCAAACTGCAAATGATTCGAGTGGGCTTTTTCCGGTGCTCTGATAGCGTTCCCAGCGTCCAGGTAGGGCGCCCACAACGCCTGCACCGTTAGGGATGCTTCTGAACTCATACCATCCGCTGACAATAATAGAGTGCGCAGTTGTGCGATCGGTCCATTATTGACACATCGTGCTCCGTCGACGGCAGCTCGTTGGTTGGCGCACCGCACGAAAGTTGCGTGTGACTAGCCCGGCTGTCGAAGTTCGAAGTCTGGCAGAGGCACGGACGCA
Organism: Saprolegnia diclina VS20; assembly: GCF_000281045.1. Taxonomy (NCBI): domain Eukaryota; phylum Oomycota; class Saprolegniomycetes; order Saprolegniales; family Saprolegniaceae; genus Saprolegnia; species Saprolegnia diclina. The sequence goes on along the minus strand of NW_008246098.1, from coordinate 148,573 downwards.
ATTGGCACAAGGCCGTTGTCGCCACCTGTGGAACCACGTGGTCGCGAGCGCAATCCCAGCGTCGCGAGAGACGAACGACGTCGGTCGCCGGGCGCCGCCCCTCCATGCCGTCCACCAAGATGAAGGAGTACATCATGCACAAGCTCTTTGAGCTGCCCAGCTACACGCCGATCCGCGTGTTCCAGCGCCGGTCGACGTCCGCGTCCGTCGGGGATACGCCGTCGTCCGAGTGGTTTGACCACATCCTCGACGAAGCGCACCCGCTGCCCGAAGGCCTTGTCATGGTCTCGCCCGTCATGACGCACGCGGCCTTCCAGTCGCCGACGCCGCCGTCGCCGCCAGGCACACCGACGCGACCGACGCGGTCGTTCTCGCTCGACACGCACCTCTCGAAAGGCACGCGCTGGGCCGTCGTCAACGGTCTCCAGCAGCGGATACGCGCGCGGCTCACGTGGACGCGGCGCCGGTCCGCCGACGACGCGTCATTGCATACGGACACGGACAGCGACGACGACACGGGCGTCATCGTCCCGAGCGTCATCATCGAGACCGTGCACGGCGAGAAGCACCAAAAGTCGTCAACATCGTCATCGTCATCGTCATCGTCGACGCTCGAGTTTTACGACACGACGACGTCAATCTCGTCGCCGCCGCTCGACGCAATCTCGGAAGAGGACGATGGGAAGAAGCACATCACGTTCAGCATGGCGCCGATGGTCCGGCACATGTACTTTGCCGTCGAGAGCTACGAAGAATGGGTCATTCGCGTCTCGAACGGGTACGCGACCTGCGACCTGCGGCCGGCCCACGTCAAGCTCCACGCGTTCTGCACCAAGAGCCTCACGTACCTCAAGTACCGCGAGAGCCCGTGCGTCGAAGTCTTTGCGCTGGGCGCCCACGACATTTCCATGTGGCGGACCCTTGGCCACCACAACTGGACACGCGACGCGGTGCCAGCGCCGCACGAAGAGACGATGCAGCAGCACGACAATAATGTTGATAGCGATGAGTATACCAAGGACGGGCTGGCGTCACCGACAAGCCCGCTGACGGACGACGAAGGAGAGAACGACCCGCACAGCTGCAGCGACCGAGACGACGACGATGAAGATATCCAAGTCGAGCTGGAGCGCGTGCCGTTTGTGCCCCAGAACGCCGACTTGCAGCCGCTCCTCGACGTCATCAATGCCACCGTGGGCAAGGGCGATACGCTCTTCACGCTGGCCGACATGATGCACTTTTGCTGCGAACTCGAGTACCCAAAGCGAGACGGCCGCGATGAAGATGGCTGGTGCTAAGACCTTGACGTGTAATAAACCCTGTTTCTATTTTACGACAAGCGCGCTGCGGGCGCCACGTCATATGCCGCCGATGGCCATTGGCAGAAGGCGTGTGGTTTTGACCAATCACATGCGCGGTAGCCAATTCTGAAGCTCGCCAGGACGCTCGAACGGCTGCATGGACGCGGACCGGCGCTGCATAGATAGGAAGGTGCAAGTTCAATGTGGACTCGAGGCACGCGTCCGATTCATCAAGCACGACAGTGCAGTGCCGTTAGCTCGTTGCAACACCTTTGACCTTGATTCAGAGTTTTCGAAACGAACCAGATCTGAACGTGTGGGTGACGGTATTACAATTAGTGAATTTGGGTTATAGATTTAGATAAGGACATCGATTTACAGGGTGGTCGCACGTAGGTGGAAGTCGTCGAGGTGTCGGTCTCGCGGCGGTTGTCGCTGGATATCAGTCGCGATGGCTCAACGCGCTGGACGACCCGAAGTAGTGCCCACCGATAAATGTACCCGCAGTTAGCACCAAGACGCTTCCTCGGTTGTGTCCGTGCTGAGCAGGGTCGCTGACGTGCTTGGTGTCGGCGGCGGTACCGTCATTTGTGAGGCTGCGGCCGTTGACAGCGCTGCGGCGCCAGTGGCGGGCGGCGTGGCGAACCGTCGAGTTCATGGGTGCGTGCATCGCAGTCGGTTGAGGTGATTCAACGAGGCAAATTGGAAACTGGCAAACTTGTTGGGACAAAACCTGGATGACGGACCAGCATTCGTGGTGCATGTTCCCTGCACACCACCAACGGAATAAGCTTGACACGCAGGACGGTGGAAACCATAGAACCGGCGCATATCCCACGACAGGATGTCGCTCTCGTACTGGTTACAAGTCGTTACTACTGGGCGCGTACCCACAGCGACGCCACCGGAACCTACTTGCTTTGCAAGCGACAAAGACACGTCGACAGTTCAACATTGCAAGTCGGTCGCTTTCTTCAGAATCTTCTTTCATTCACGTTGCCGCTGACGGAGCTTCATAGGGCGATAAGCCATAGGGCTACGAGTAGCGTTAGCTGGGCGGCAACGACCATGAGTACTTTAGTATTGTTGGTGCAGTTTGCCGTGCCTCCTCGCAATGTGTCAACTGCGCCTTCGCTTTTATGCGCGACTATCGCCGCAGTCTCACCACTGCGTTTCTGCGTCCGAGCCGGAAGGTATCGTTTCTGGCGGTGAAATTCCAAGTAGTCGTTCGACATGCACTGAAAGCCAAGCACCTCTTTCAAGACTAAACTACTGGTACTGGGGCAACCCTAGTGTTGGTGCCACGGCGGACGAGGCGGGTTCTCTTCTTGACCGGGACGCAAGCATCCTCTGCGCCGTGATCTTTGGTCCTTCTCTGCTTCCAGATTTGGTCGTCCAGATCGCAGGGCCCTTTGCGGAAAACACTTTGACTTCCAGGAAACAGCCTTCGCAAGGCAAATAATATGACCTGTCTGTGTCGAACAGCAGCGGTACCAGCACCCTGGGTCGGACCGGCAGTGTAGCCGTCTGACATCCGACGTCGGCTACACTGCCGGCCCCGACGGCGGCGAGGTGCTCCGACTTTACACCAGCCTCTCCACTAATGTGACTCTGGATGAGCGAGGTCAACCACGTATGCCGTAGCTCCTCGAACAGTAGACCAGAGAACCAAAAGACGGATAGCTTTGGACAAGGGTCCACTGTTTATGGACCCTTGCTTTGTGTGAACGCGACCCCATTGGCAGTCGCATCTCCGGTAACACGCAGCAGACTCGACTTCAACTTGGACAACTCACAAATCGTCGCCATGTTAATCTAGTTCTGGCCTTGCCCAACGACGCGAGAGAATGGCGGCAACCTGCGTCACGCGCTCGGCGCCGATTTTACGCACAGCCGTTGCCATTAGGTTTGCCTTTCATAGACGACCGTGCCTGACAGCTGCAAGTGCGAGTAGGCGCCTTCGGGCAGCGCTGCATGCACTAGAAAACGGAATTGCATTCCGTTGACGGCCACTGAGCTCCCGCGTTGCTCTCGGTTGGCACCGGCAATGAGACCCTAACGTTATGAGGCATACAGTCCCTGTTTCACCATTGCGCACACCATAATGCATGGTGAGTGTGCTGAAGTCGAAGTCGATTCGACGAGAGCAACGGAACTGCCAGATGGACCGACCCAGGGTCGACCTGACCTGCAGCTCAGGCTTGTGCTCCCCTTGCTCTCAAATAAAATAGCAAGCTCGTTGATTACTCGAATGCTCGGTTGAGCAAGCACCAGACGAAACAAGGCAAGCCACCAATCAATGGCAGCGCTTCCGAGCCAATTTGGACCGATGGACTCGCCACGCCGAGTGTCGGATTGAGAATGATGGTCTTTTGGCTCCACGACCTTCATTCGACATAACCGCACTCCAAATGTCCTGCCATCATTTCCCAACTTGCCTTGACCACAACCATGAGCTCTGTCTTCCGCCACGCTGCTCGCCACGGGCGCCGCACGGTCCACGCTAACGGCCGTCGTCTCACAACGGATGCCACCGCCGACGCCAAGGAGTTGTACGGCCGCAAGCAGCAGCAGCAATGGCAGCGCTACTGGGGCCACTCCCGGGGCTGCGGCGGCGGCGCCATCTTTGCGATTGCTACGTTTGCCGGCGGGTACTATATCGGATCGTCGTCGTCGTCGGCAAGCGACGCGAGTCGTCGCGATTGGCAACAGGAGCTGCGCGACGACAACCGCGAGCTGAAGCGGCGTCTCGACGACCTCCAGCGCCTTGTCGCCAACGCCCCGCCCACGACTGGTCCGTAAAGAAACCTTGGACGAGCGATAACTTGAATCACCACTGCGTAATCCCCGATGCGCTCGCCTGAGAGTTAATGCATGCAAATGCAGCCTGTATGGGGACGATCTATGACATTATGGTTGGTTACATGACGCAACTAGCGCTTCTTGGAGAGCCAGTTGATGCCGACGCCGAGGCCCACGACGCAGACGCCAAGCGCGACCGCCATCCACTGCGCCGAACCCGTGTCCTTCTTGAACCGCTTGGGCTTGGTGAGCGACCGGTCTTTGGGTGCGGCGGCAACGACGACGGGTGCGTCAAGGTCCAGCTTTTCAAGCGGCGCAGGCTCGTCGTTGCCGTCGTCAATGGGCTCCAGTGGGGCAACGGGGGCCAGAACGGGCGACGGGGGCGGTAGCTACACTCGGCTATAGGATACCATCGAAATATAACTACGCACCAAAGCGGCCACACGCTGCAGCACGACAGGGTGGTACGGCTCGCCCGTCGTCTTGGCTTCCTTGCAGCCTTCCCAGACGTCCATGAGCACGTTCATGCCGTAGTAGTTTTGGATCTAATGGCCACTCAACTTGGTGAAAGAGACAAATATGGTCTCAACCTCGGCCAGGACGTCGCAAATGGTGTAGACATTGACAAGGCTGCTTACAAACGTCACCAGCCGCGGCAGCGTCGTTGGGTCGTCGACCTTCCACGCCCGGTGACGAATGTGCAAGCGTGTCCTACACACCAATAAGACTCTTCGCACACCATTTGTTGACGATACCACAGTGCATGCCACTGCGGCTGCGAAGCAAACTCGTTCTGGGACCTACAAATGAGCTTGTATCCTGGACTCGTAGGCCAGAGGTGGTTCAGTACCACTCGTTCACTGCGTTAAAGTCGCATGAACCCTTGAGGAAGAGACTCTCGAGCACGAGACGCTTTTGCCCGTCCGAGAGCTCGTCGTACGTGACCTGGCTCAGCTCCATTGTCAATACGGGGTCCACGGGCTGCCCGAGCCACTGGGCAATGCTACTGGGCGTTGGCAGGTCGACTAGATGATTTTTGTGTGTGTGAGAGGCACGGAGAGAGGGATGGCGTACCGAGTGCGTGGTACCAGTGCTCCCACTCGATCGAGAGCGGAATGTCCTCGACCAGAGTAAAGTACTCTTCGCAGTACATTTTGAACTCTTCGCTCGTGACGCTGCCCGTCTCAAACCCTGAGTTCGCACGTCAGATATTCGTTTCTGGTTTCTGGTTTCTGATTTCTAGTTTTGGAGGTTCGTACCAGAAATGTAGGCCGACACAAAAAAGTCAAACGTGTCCTTCCCGACCATGGCTTGCAGCGCGAGGAGGCAGAGGTAGCCCTTCTCCCGGGCAATGACGCTGAAGCGATCCATCGAGTGGTGGTCCATGCGCTAGAATTCCAGTTCAGATCGACTCGCAGACGAAAAATCGTACCAGACGCGTGTTGGCAGGCGACTCGGTGTCGAAGGCGTGGCAGAGCTGGTTGTAGCCCGACCAAACGAGCTCCGTCGTCTCGACCTCGCTTCCGTCCAGCTGCTTGAGGAGTTCGAGCCAGAGGTACTTTGCCCAGCCTTCGCTCAGCCTACAATTGTCGTCGCAATCTAGACTACAACCTGGTCATCGTACCAGACGTCGTGCCACGTTTCGTGCGGCGCGAGGAACGACAACCAGTGTCGGGCAACGCTTTCGACGAGAAGCGAGCGCGCTACACCAGATGTGAGCGTCGGTTGTGACCAGAGTCGAGTGCGTACTCAGACACGTTTGGGTCGTCACGACCAGACACGGGTAGAGCGCCGTCTGGAAGCAAAACTCGGCGGGCACAATCACAATGTTGAGTTCCGACCAGACAAACTCGTGGCCCGTGAGCGCCTCTGCGAGCTACGTCCACGCTCGTCAGCGCAAGGGATGGAAGCGTTGTCGTGGGTACCTCGAGGTGCAGCGGCAGCTGCGACACGGCGTCGAACGTCGCTTCGATTTCAATGTCTTCGGTCGCAAAGAGAGTCGACATTTGCGGCGCGAGCGAGAAGCTACTCCATTCCGTGAGCCTCCTACGGATGGGAGGTAGACGTGGCGTACAGCTCCATGGGCGCGACGACGAGCGCGAGGGCGTGCGATGGCACGGGCAATGTCTGCCGATACGTCCACGTCTGCATGCCATTCTCGGCCAGCGTCGGTGCGGCGCCTACATAGCTACACTGAGACGCACAGGAGGAAACGCGTTCGGACCTCGCGTTGGCGCGCTCACGACAGCGATCGTCGAGGACAAGGTTGTGATCTCGGCCGTGTAGGGGTACTTCATGCAGAGCGCAGCGGGAATCGGAAGCAGCGCCGAGGCGTACGACGGGTACGACTGCGTGACGAGCCACGTGCCACCGTCGCTGCTCTTGGTATCGTCGAGCCAGTGGCAGGCGAGGCCGTTGGGCGCCGTCGAGTACGAAATGGCAATGCTACGTGCCGATGAGGACGTGGAAGATCGATACGACATACGTGAAGGGCGCGAGTGTGTTGGGCGGGAGGTTGATGAGCAGCATCGAGTGGCCCGAAGGCACGGGGTTGGCGACGACCTGCGTCGCGCTCTCGGCGCCGTTGATGCGCACGGCGCGGATCGCGAGGCCGTTGACTTCGAGCGGGACGAGGCCGTTTGTCGGCGCGACCGCGAGGGTGTACGTCGCCGTCGCGTGCACGACGCGCTGGTCAAAGTCGACCGTGGCGGCCCAGTGCAGGTGCGAGTAGGCGCCTTCGGGCAGCGCTGCGTGCACGGCCGAGGCCACGGAGCTCCAGTCTTCGCTCTCCATCGCAGTCGGTTGACACACCACGTGGACGAGGCAGGAAGTTGAATGCTACATTGCGGCGATGCCATTGGCTGCGCCATTTTGACGCCGTCAACAGGCACGAATAGCCGACACTGGCGCGTTTTATACAAACCGGATTCGAATGTTTCGAACATCCTGGCTGCGTGCCACCTGAAGGACAGTCAGTTGGCCGCAAAGCATCGCTCTACTACAAGCATCACAAGGGCGCAAGGTACAAGCGATACAACGAGTGTCGTGGCTTTGCTTGGCGCAATGCGGAGACGATAGGTCAAGTTGCAGGTGGGCGAGTCCGGGCAACCGTAACGCCCGAGCACGTGGCGAAATCTCGTGTGTCCATGACGCAAAACTAGATCTCGGAGGTCGATCGGCACGTTCAGAGCTATTCCGCAGGCTTCGATTGCGTAGTCGCGGCAGCAGCAGCACTGCTTTCCATAGCATGATCTCTTCTGGTGCTGCCTCGCTTGCCGCTGTTAGCAAACTTGACCCCACTACAGTTTAGCTGCAAAAATAATATTTGCAAACCAAAGAGTGTCCTTACTAAACAAGGAGATCAAGGCAGGCTCTGGCGATGCAATTGACCAAGCCGTGCGCAGGGTCGTCACTGGCACACACGAAGGTTACGTCGCCTCCGTTCCTGACGCCGCTGTTTTAAACACTGCAACGGGCTGCATCCGTATACCTGTTTTCATAAACGACTCGGATTGTGGCCACACCCACAGAAAGGCCCGCTTCTTGAACCGACTGTTGATGTTTTTTGCGCTCGGTCGACGTCGCGCGACCGCTTGTGGCCGGCGATGGCTCCATGCGCCAGCTCTCAAGCTCTCGAGCCCTGAGGCCATGGAGGCCTTTGGTGCCGGCCTTGCGCCGCACGTGCCATGCCCTTCGACCGTCTTCCTCGTCGGCGACCTCGGCTGCGGCAAGACGTGCTTCGCCCGCGGCTTTGTGCGCGCATGGACGGACGACGCGGATATGCACGTCACATCGCCGACGTATCTGCTTCTCAACACCTACGACGACGCGGCCATGGCGCGGTGCGCAATGCTTTTCTGACGTCGTCTGTGCTGAGATGCTCGTAGATCGCTGTATCACATGGACCTCTATCGACTCGACAGCGTCTCGCCTGTTGATGCCAAGGCCTTGGGCCTCGAGGATGCGTTTGCGTCGAGTGTTAACTTGATTGAGTGGCCTGACCGACTCACGCCTGACCTTGTGCCTGGAGACCGCCTCGAGGTTCACATTGCGTACACCGACACGGAAGATGAACGAGCCGTGCAGCTCAAGGCCTTTGGTTCGACATGGGAAAGCGCGCTTCGCTGGTTCGAGTCCACGCAGGTTCAGCGATAGCTTCATCTAATAGAGAAGGTGGGACACAAAAAGGTTTTCGAGTTCTGTTGTCAAATGGCCCGTCATCCAGAGAACTTTGCAATCAACCTCGCGCTATCGAGGTGATTCCCTCATCGCACAACGCGCTGTGTGAAGCGCGGTCACTGCGATCCATCATGCAAGAGCAAACAAGGCCAATTCATGATGAAGCCAGCTCGTCATAGCATTAGTTGGTGGGCGGCTGGTACGTGTTGGCGTCGTTCCACTCGTCGATCTTCTTCTTGATGAACTCCATCACGACGGGGCTCGGATCGATGAAGAGGTGTGTTTCGTCAAGGTCTTGGATGATAAACTTTTTCTACATGCAGCGTGAGGCAAGCGCCGTCATCGGTGTCGCACCTGCCCAGGCACCGCGTTGAGGTGCTTGAGGTACTGCTTCGTCGGCGGATCGCTATAGCCATCGTTAGCCCACATGCTCGCAGCGGCCCTCGACGGCTACGCACCACTTGACAAGCACGCCCGCGCTCGCGTCCACCCCGCTGCGTCGCATTGCTCAACTCCACCGTAGGCGCGACATCCGGACATCCGTATAAACCTCTGACAATATATCTATACATATTTAAAGATAGAGGTGGTTGACCACCAAATGCGCCAACAAGCAACATTCTATCCAACAAGAGTCCTAATATTATTCCGTCGCGACGTACAGCAGTAGAAGGTGTGCTTGTGGTGAGACCACTATGCGTCATTGCGAAGGAAGGCTCTTTACGGCTACCAGCGCTCGCTGGTTGCGGGCTATAATAGGGTTAGGTGTACCAGCCAATTGAAGTTGCTATGGCTTGGCTGGGACGGTTGTACAGCAATCGCGAACGTCGGGTGCCAGCGTCGCGCCTTGATGGACGATGGATGGCGAGAGCTTGCGCCATTCGCAGGGAGAAACACGCAGCATTCTTCCTACTACGACGTCCAAACGAGCGGTCGCTTCCACGTCATAAAGTGCGGCGTGGAGCGCGGTTTGGTCGGGCGACCGTGCACTGAGAACAGCAAAGCACGTGAGGGTATGCGCGCACGCCAGCTCTTGTCCGTGAAGCGTAGACGCGTTGTTTGTGCCAACCTTATGCCTTCGAAGCCGTGAAGCATGTAGCAGAGCTCCGTTCGTGGTCGAGTTTAGCCACGCAGTACCGCTAACAAACCAGGTAGACGCAGCACCGCCTTGGGCTCTACATTCGAGGTGCAATCTTGCGTGATTTTCCCACGCGATCGCGAGTGCCCCTCTCTCTGCTTCCGTCCGTGGGCTCCTTAGACGCCCGTGAGTCATTGCCGCGCCGATCGATACATAAGCGTGCGCGTCGATGCGACCTGTCACTACGAGCCATGACGATGCGATGCAAACAGCATGCAGCACCCGAGACACGACGTTGCTACCGAGTACGCCTAGTCCAGCACGCACCAACGACCACGACCGAAGCGAGAGCACGCAATCCATGGTCCCACAACAGTCGTATTGTCCGCATCATCATCGCCAACGTAGCTTACATGTCGGCATTGCACTCGTCCAGCAGCACGCGGTCGTAGATCATCTCGAGATGCAAGTCGGTCGACTCGGCGTGGACGTTGGCCATGCGACGTGTCGCACCGTCCGTTGGGTCGTACGCTGCTGTCGTCACCAGCACGTCCCGCGCCAGCAGCACCACCAAGCTCGCATCTTGGCGTCGCCAGAGCGTTCGGAAGCCATGACCGCGCTCGGTCGGATGGCGAGGCCATACAAACACGTCCAGATGCAGCCCGTCGACGTCGCTCCACCCGACATAGTGGGCCAAGGCGCCATGCGGCCACGTGTGCATCGCATGCGGCATGTGGTCCAGCGCAAAGGCGGTCGGCGGCGACGGCCACGCCGGCCATCGGCTCTGCACCTACAGAGCAAGATGAGTCATCGGTTCATTGGCCGCACGGCCACTGGACGATCTCGTGTCATTGAAATATCGTCCCGTGACACTTGGTGTTTCTATGGATTTTTTTACGCGCGACACATTTTCTGTGCCGGCGTCCGACGTACCGAGAAGACGTGGCCGTCAAGGCAGAGACGGAGACCGCACATGCCGAGCCAGCTCCAGAGCACGTCGAGAAAGGACGGCGTCTGCAGCGCACGGACGATCGGCGTCGCGACGCGCCAGGCCCAGACGCCACCGTAGACTGCGTCTGGTGGCATCAACGGTTGCGTCCGCGCCTACGTGCTGCGTCAGCGCCGTCGCCCGACGTGTCGTACCACGTGCGACGTCTGCAAGATGCGGGCAAAGACCGCAAACCCGATCGCGTGCGAGGGCTGTGGAACGGTTGGCGGCGGCAGCTGCGCCGAGAGACTGCTTGTGCTCTCGCCGAGCGTCGCCAAGACCACGTCGAGGCTTCTGGCGAGCGACTCGACGGCGCGGTTGTACGCTTCGTGGAGCTCCGTGTTGTCGTAGATGCTGCCGTCGTACCGCCGACAAAAGTCGTGGATCCTCGACGAC
>NW_008246098.1:104403-137729 GCF_000281045.1 Saprolegnia diclina VS20 | reverse complement strand
GTTTGTCGGCGCGACCGCGAGGGTGTACGTCGCCGTCGCGTGCACGACGCGCTGGTCAAAGTCGACCCTGGCGGCCCAGTGCAGGTGCGAGTAGGCGCCTTCGGGCAGCGCTGCGTGCACGGCCGAGGCCACGGAGCTCCAGTCTTCGCTCTCCATCGCAGTCGGTTGACACACCACGTGGACGAGGCAGGAAGTTGAATGCTACATTGCGGCGATGCCATTGGCTGCGCCATTTTGACGCCGTCAACAAGCACGAATAGCCGACACTGGCGCGTTTTATACAAACCGGATTCGAACGTTTCGAACATTCTGGCTGCGTGCCACCTGAAGGACAGTCAGTTGGCCGCAAAGCATCGCTCTACTACAAGCATCACAAGGGCGCAAGGTACAAGCGATACAACGAGTGTCGTGGCTTTGCTTGGCGCAATGCGGAGACGATAGGTCAAGTTGCAGGTGGGCGAGTCCGGGCAACCGTAACGCCCGAGCACGTGGCGAAATCTCGTGTGTCCATGACGCAAAACTAGATCTCGGAGGTCGATCGGCACGTTCAGAGCTATTCCGCATGCTTCGATTGCGTAGTCGCGGCAGCAGCAGCACTGCTTTCCATAGCATGATCTCTTCTGGTGCTGCCTCGCTTGCCGCTGTTAGCAAACTTGACCCCACTACAGTTTAGCTGCAAAAATAATATTTGCAAACCAAAGAGTGTCCTTACTGCACAAGGAGATCAAGGCAGGCTCTGGCGATGCAATTGACCAAGCCGTGCGCAGGGTCGTCACTGGCACACACGAAGGTTACGTCACCTCCGTTCCTGACGCCGCTGTTTTAAACACTGCAACGGGCTGCATCCGTATACCTGTTTTCATAAACGACTCGGATTGTGGCCACACCCACAGAAAGGCCCGCTTCTTGAACCGACTGTTGATGTTTGCGCTCGGTCGACGTCGCGCGACCGCTTGTGGCCGGCGATGGCTCCATGCGCCAGCTCTCAAGCTCTCGAGCCCTGAGGCCATGGAGGCCTTTGGTGCCGGCCTTGCGCCGCACGTGCCATGCCCTTCGACCGTCTTCCTCGTCGGCGACCTCGGCTGCGGCAAGACGTGCTTCGCCCGCGGCTTTGTGCGCGCATGGACGGACGACGCGGATATGCACGTCACATCGCCGACGTATCTGCTTCTCAACACCTACGACGACGCGGCCATGGCGCGGTGCGCAATGCTTTTCTGACGTCGTCTGTGCTGATATGCTCCTAGATCACTGTATCACATGGACCTCTATCGACTCGACAGCGTCTCGCCTGTTGACGCCAAGGCCTTGGGCCTCGAGGATGCGTTTGCGTCGAGTGTTAACTTGATTGAGTGGCCTGACCGACTCACGCCTGACCTTGTGCCAGGAGACCGCCTCGAGGTTCACATTGCGTACACCGACACGGAAGATGAACGAGCCGTGCAGCTCAAGGCCTTTGGTTCGACATGGGAAAGCGCGCTTCGCTGGTTCGAGTCCACGCAGGTTCAGCGATAGCTTCATCTAATAGAGAAGGTGGGACACAAAAAGGTTTTCGAGTTCTGTTGCCAAATGGCCCGTCATCCAGAGAACATTGCAATCAACCTCGCGCTATCGAGGTGATTCCCTCATCCTACAACGCGCTGTATGAAGTGCGGTCACTGTGATCCATCGTGCAAGAGCAAACAAGGCCAATTCATGATGAAGCCAGCTCGTCATAGCATTAGTTGGTGGGCGGCTGGTACGTGTTGGCGTCGTTCCACTCGTCGATCTTCTTCTTGATGAACTCCATCACGACGGGGCTCGGATCGATGAAGAGGTGTGTTTCGTCAAGGTCTTGGATGATAAACTTTTTCTACATGCAGCGTGAGGCAAGCGCCGTCATCGGTGTCGCACCTGCCCAGGCACCGCGTTGAGGTGTTTGAGGTACTGCTTCGTCGGCGGATCGCTATAGCCATCGTTAGCCCACATGCTCGCAGCGGCCCTCGACGGCTACGCACCACTTGACAAGCACGCCCGCGCTCGCGTCCACCCCGCTGCGTCGCATTGCTCAACTCCACCGCAGGCGCGACATCCGGACTTCCGTATAAACCTCTGACAATATATCTATACATATTTAAAGATAGAGGTGGTTGACCACCAAATGCGCCAACAAGCAACATTCTATCCAACAAGAGTCCTAATATTATTCCGTCGCGACGTACAGCAGTAGAAGGTGTGCTTGTGGTAAGACCACTATGCGTCATTGCGAAGGAAGGCTCTTTACGGCTACCAGCGCTCGCTGGTTGCGGGCTATAATAGGGTTAGGTGTACCAGCCAATTGAAGTTGCTATGGCTTGGCTGGGACGGTTGTACAGCAATCGCGAACGTCGGGTGCCAGCGTCGCGCCTTGATGGACGATGGATGGCGAGAGCTTGCGCCATTCGCAGGGAGAAACACGCAGCATTCTTCCTACTACGACGTCCAAACGAGCGGTCGCTTCCACGTCATGAAGTGCGGCGTGGAGCGCGGTTTGGTCGGGCGACCGTGCACTGAGAACAGCAAAGCACGTGAGGGTATGCGCGCACGCCAGCTCTTGTCCGTGAAGCGTAGACGCGTTGTTTGTGCCAACCTTATGCCTTCGAAGCCATGAAGCATGTAGCAGAGCTGCGTTCGTGGTCGAGTTTAGCCACGCAGTACCGCTAACACACCAGGTAGACGCAGCACCGCCTTGGGCTCTACATTCGAGGTGCAATCTTGCGTGATTTTCCCACGCGATCGCGAGTGCCCCTCTCTCTGCTTCCGTCCGTGGGCTCCTTAGACGCCCGTGAGTCATTGCCGCGCCGATCGATACATAAGCGTGCGCGTCGATGCGACCTGTCACTACGAGCCATGACGATGCGATGCAAACAGCATGCAGCACCCGAGACACGACGTTGCTACCGAGTACGCCTAGTCCAGCACGCACCAACGACCACGACCGAAGCGAGAGCACGCAATCCATGGTCCCACAACAGTCGTATTGTCCGCATCATCATCGCCAACGTAGCTTACATGTCGGCATTGCACTCGTCCAGCAGCACGCGGTCGTAGATCATCTCGAGATGCAAGTCGGTCGACTCGGCGTGGACGTTGGCCATGCGACGTGTCGCACCGTCCGTTGGGTCGTACGCTGCTGTCGTCACCAGCACGTCCCGCGCCAGCAGCACCACCAAGCTCGCATCTTGGCGTCGCCAGAGCGTTCGGAAGCCATGACCGCGCTCGGTCGGATGGCGAGGCCATACAAACACGTCCAGATGCAGCCCGTCGACGTCGCTCCACCCGACATAGTGGGCCAAGGCGCCATGCGGCCACGTGTGCATCGCATGCGGCATGTGGTCCAGCGCAAAGGCGGTCGGCGGCGACGGCCACGCCGGCCATCGGCTCTGCACCTACAGAGCAAGATGAGTCATCGGTTCATTGGCCGCACGGCCACTGGACGATCTCGTGTCATTGAAATATCGTCCCGTGACACTTGGTGTTTCTATGGATTTTTTTACGCGCGACACATTTTCTGTGCCGGCGTCCGACGTACCGAGAAGACGTGGCCGTCAAGGCAGAGACGGAGACCGCACGCGCCGAGCCAGCTCCAGAGCACGTCGAGAAAGGACGGCGTCTGCAGCGCACGGACGATCGGCGTCGCGACGCGCCAGGCCCAGACGCCACCGTAGACTGCGTCTGGTGGCATCAACGGTTGCGTCCGCGCCTACGTGCTGCGTCAGCGCCGTCGCCCGACGTGTCGTACCACGTGCGACGTCTGCAAGATGCGGGCAAAGACCGCAAACCCGATCGCGTGCGAGGGCTGTGGAACGGTTGGCGGCGGCAGCTGCGCCGAGAGACTGCTTGTGCTCTCGCCGAGCGTCGCCAAGACCACGTCGAGGCTTCTCGCGAGCGACTCGACGGCGCGGTTGTACGCTTCGTGGAGCTCCGTGTTGTCGTAGATGCTGCCGTCGTACCGCCGACAAAAGTCGTGGATCCTCGACGACGACGTGATGAGCCGGCAGAGGACGGCGAGCGCAATCGTCTCGAGGCGCGAGGCCGCGTCGTCGAATGGCGCGAGCTGACGCAAGAGGAAGAGAGCGGGCGGCTGGCGCACACCAGGCACATGACGGGCGGCCTCGGCCCAGACGCGCGCCTCGATGGCCGGTGCGACCGCTGTGACGGGCACCTGCGCGCAAAGTTCGAAAAGCTGGAGAAGCCGCGCGGCCGTCTCTTGCGTGGACGAGCGCGGCAGCTCGGCGTACTCGACGACCCACGGCCGAGTAATCTGCGCGGGTGGCGTCGACGGCGCTGAGCACGACGTGGACGGCGATAGCGACAGCTGCTTTGCGCGCGCCCGGCGGTACGAGGCGATGGTGAACGGCGTTGACGCAAGGTTGTCCAAGATGCGCACGCGGTGGGCAGCCAGTCGGTGGCAAAGGTACACCTACGAGCGCCGACGCTGCCGCATCGTCGGGTGTGCGTATCGTACGTGGAAAACGTGGCGCTGACTGCGCTTCTTGCTGCTTGAGCTGCTCTGCCACTCGTAGTGCCACCCGTCGCGCCCTTGGTCGTTGAAGTGGAAGCAGTCGACGCCCTACATCCCATGTTCTTGCGGCCAGGACCAAGAAACCTACGTCGTGTCGGCCGCGGACGCCCATGAGCCAGACGCCCGTGGGGTTGGCCGAGCTGCGCACGTCCCGCGGGTCAATCTCCAGCTCGGTTGTGACGCTGTCGCTTGAGAGGCTCTCGAAGCGAGCGAACGCAATGACGCCGTCGGTCGTGGCCACCCGGACGCTCACGGATCCACCGCAGCCGCGGCTACCGCTATGCGGGCAGCACTCGGGGCTGCAGTGCGGGAAGCAGCTACACACACCTCAAGCCGCCACGCCAGCGACACGAGAGCATACCGCACGGGCTACGCGGGCATGAGCTGCGACAGGTATCGATCCAGTGTACCTTGAGCCCTTGGTTGTGATGGCACCTAGGAGCATGCTGCAGCGAGCCGTGGTCTCGACCGACAAGCGTACCGGACGTAGCTCTCGTTGAAGACGCGCGGCCGCATGCATCCCTGCCGGAAGAACTCCATGTATCTTGTCGACTGAAGACAGCCGTCTCTTGGAGACCACTGCATCTTTGTATGCTCGTGGCACCGAGCCAATCAGCGCTGACCGATGTACAAATTTGCTCTTTCAGAGTCAGAAGACCAGCAGGACGCGCTAATGCGATTACTTGGACGAGCGAGCGTCCTAGGTAGACGACGGCCGTGGGTGCAGCTGGGCGAGGGTCATGGCGACTCTTCCGGAGCTTTCAGACTCCAACGACCTGGCGCGCGAACACGCTGCACCCCAGCACCTTCGCGATCGTCATAACAGGATTATAAAGAGTAGACGTTCACAGGTCCCGAGGTCGGGGCTCGGTGACGGCAGATATCACGTGGTATGACGTTGTCCATTCCCGTCATACTTGGTCCTTCTCGCTTTGCGCGAGCTGCATTTAAAGCCCAGCTTCGAATATCAGGCGACCACGAACCAACGACACCCTTTCTCCAGTACAGCGTAGAGACCTGGCTCCATTACAGCGTAGGGACCTCCACGCGCCGTGTACCTCGTAGAGTTGGCCTGCATAAACTCTTTGGCGGTTTGCTCCGACTCAGATCTCGGTGGACCGTTCAGCGAACGTCATAGATACTCGTCATAGTGTCGGAACAACAATCGCGTTTCATTCGTCGTCGACGTGGTGGCGGAGGTAGACGACGTTGGCGTGGAGCAAGACGCGGGAGCGGGGCATGCGCTCGAGACACTCGATGCGCACGTCGGCCGTCGAGCCGAAAAAGTCGATCGACGGCGCCGGGACGACATCGACGACCGCGCAGACATCGAGCCGATCTGGCGAGTGGAGGCGCAGGTCGAGCCGGACAATGTAGCAGTGCGGGGAGGCCGATGCGGTGCCGGGCCAGCTGTACAGATGGAGATGCAGCTCATCGTCGTCGTTGCCGTCGTCCGAGGCCAATGCGGCGGGTTGGGACGCCCACGCGACGTAGTCACCATGGAGCATGCTGGCTTCGTTGAGCAAGGTCGACTCGCCATTCGGGAAGGCTTGGAAGACGTGCGGGCGCTGGTCGAGCTCGAAGCGCGTCCAAACAGCCGGCCACAAGGTCACGTGACTTCGCACCTAAGAGGCACACATCCCGTCATCAGCACCCGTCATATCGTCCAAGCCAAGGGTCGAAATTGTCCATCGACACTTGGGTTTTGTATCGAATTAAATAAACGATCCCACGGCAAATGGATGGCCACGTTCTCACGTACATGCAGGCTGCGGTCGTCGACGCAGAGGCCGAGACCGTACACCATCGAGAGCACCTTGTGCACGTCGAGGAGGCGCGGCGGGGCCGCCGGGGCCCAGCGCCGAACGTCGGGCGTCGCCTCGTGCCAGACCCAGACGCCGTTGAAGCCGTGCGACGTGAGCATCGGCGCCACAAACCCTTGCGTCTACGGCGACCTTAGCAGGAGCGACGTGCAGGTACGTCACCATGTAAGACTCGCGCATGACCTTGACGAGCGTCGTGTAGCCGACCGCGTGACTGGACGACGAATGCGCCGGCGGCAGCTGCTGGGCGACGCTCGCCAAGCTCTCGTCCAAGTTGCTCAGGAGCGAGTCGATCGTCGCCGAGAGGGTGTCGACGGCCATGTTGTAGACCTCGTGCAGCGCGACGTTGTCGACGACGGCCGCGTGGTGCCGGGCGCAGAAGGCCTCGACCCACGTCAGCGTCGATGGGTGGAACCACCACGCAATCACGTGCAAGGCGACGGTGACAAGCGCCGGCGGCGGTGGGTGCTGTGCTCGGACACCCTGCAGCGGCACGATCGGCGGCGACGGCCCGCGCAGATGCCCATGAATGCGCTCGTGCAACTGGCTCAAGATCGTGGCTTCCGTGACCTCCCACGCGTCGGCGAGAACGTCGATCGTGATCGAGTCGCAAAAGGTAAAGAGCCGAAGGAGACGCAGTGCCGTCTCTTGTGTCGACGACTGCGGGAGTACGACGAGCTCCACGGGCAGCGGCGTCGAGGCGAACGGCTGCGGCGCCGCCCGTGCCCGCCCGCGCACGGCGACTGTCGGTCCCTTGATCTTTGCTTGGCTTTTCGCCCGGCGGTACGAAGAAAGCGTGAACGGCGGCGATGTCAGAACACGCAGCACAACGAGCGTACCCGCGTCTTCGCATCGAAACAGGTATACCTACGCGGGTGATGTGAACTATTTATTGCATAGACCATGGCATGCCGTACGACCAAGTGGTGCAACTCGGAGCGCTTCTTGGTGCTCGAGCCGCCGTGCCAGTCGTAGTGCCAGCCTTCGCTGCGCTTCTCGTTGAAGTGAAAGCACAGCTGGCTCTACAACCAAGCGTCTGTCGCAAAGCAATCGAGCGACAGAGATGGTTACGTTATCCATGATTTCAGGCGCGCCTTCAAGCCACTTGCCCGTGAGGTTGGCTCGTGACCGCAAATCGGCCGCCATCTCGGCGCGCTGGACAGAGTCGCCGGCGGCAAAGGTCGGTGCGCTTGCAGTCTGGAAGCGTGCGTAGGCCACGGTACTCTTGGCCTGGAGCGGCGAGAGGACGCGGACGCTCACGGACGTGCCGCAACCGCGGTAGTACGTGTGCTGGCAGCAGCTCGGGTCGCAATGCGGAAAGCAGCTACGAGGTGGAGGAGTGGGATGCGCCGGCGTGCCGCCACGTACCGGATGACCTACGCTCGAATGAGTTTTGGAGAGGCGTCTGCAAGCGAGTCTACCTTGAGGCCTTGGTTCTGGTGGCACCTACAGTTGTGGTGGCGATGCATGAGCAGCTGACTGCAGCGACGACAAGCAGGCAGTGGCTACCGGACGTAGGCTGTGTTGAAGACGTCGGGCTTGGTGCATGTGGTCCGGAAGAAGACCGCGTCGATCGTGGCCATGACCAGCGACCGCAGGACCTGGAACCGACTGTCTCTTGGATTTGCCTTGGGGTTTGTATCGATTGCGTTTCGGTTGGTTTCGGACATCATTACAAGTAGCCAATCAAATGCGTTCCTTGTGCCGAATTCTACCCGTCGAAGTTCGAAGTCCTTGCGGAAGAAGACACTGTTGACACGCAACTTTTCACGCGCGAGTCGCTTCGCAAGCAAGCTACGATGGTTTGGTTTACTTCATCCATGCTCATGGACAGTCGTGCCTTCATGTATCCATGCTTTCGAGGCTCAAATGGTCGATGTACACGCGTAGTCGTGCGCTCATCCAACACTCTATATTCAACGATGTCACCAGCGCAGACTCCACTTGGATGTAACGGATGTGTCGTGAACAGCACCGGGTAAAAATACCCGACAAGCTAGAAACGTGCGGCTCAAATACATTGCACGATCGAATGGAACCCCCGACTCGTTGCGATCCTCGCACGACGACCATCCCTTGGCCAAAACAGTTGCGTGATCCAAGTCCACGACAAACACCGCGGAAGAGTCGAAGATAGGCGAAGTTCTACTCTCAGATATCATTTCAGAGATGGACCCTCAGCGGTGCGATGAATCAACAAGGAAAGCGCGGTCTGCGGACCCACCGACAGGGTACGGGAGGCGTCGTGCAGTGGGCCAACGACCAAGGAAGCGTCATGACGAGCATCTCCGTAGCACCCAGAACAGCAACCTTGCGGATGTGAGCGCATTCCAGCGAAAGATCCATACACTTGTGGATAGTATGTTGCCGAGAAGCTGCAATCCCTGCGATCATTTTGACCACTTCTGAGGGCAACACTTGACGTGGGGCACAGGCGATGGTGCGCCGTGTCATCGGCGCTTTGTTATCATGCGCTTGGATGTCCTAGTAGGGACCCTAGTACAGTGGAGTGCATCCGCAGGAAAGCTTGCGCATTTTTGACTTGGCACGGGAACGACGACCCCTATGTCCTCGCATAGTGACTCTGGTCTTGTACCGTGCGTATGCCCGTATGTTGGTGCGAAATACTGCTTCTCACGATACGATGGCGCGTGCACCACAGCGCAGACCGCCTTCCTCCGACATTGATCGAATGCACAGAGACGAAGGTGTCGGCTCGAAGCTCCACATGACGACGCCCAAACTCTCTGCATTGCGAGGTGCGCGCATAATGTTCACTGTGTCAAAGCGCTGCGCTTGTCGATGCATCCGTGCCGACCGGAGCGATAAACTCGTTTTACAAAGCTGCTGCGGCGTCTGGGGCGACTAACGCTGCTACGCGGTTCCGTGACGTCTGTGGACACTAAACAAGCATATGGTTGGTTGTCTCGCGCCTTCGTGTCAGTTTTACGTACTAGAATCACGGAATCCAACGACCATTTTGGTGAGCTTGGCGGACCAGCTACCAGATTTGTCCTTGTAAGTTTTGCATCCGGCAATGTGCAAGCAGGAATAATACACTGATCTTCTCTCGTACTGCAGTGGGAATCCAGCTCATGATGACCAAGTCGGCGATATTTCCGACAAAAGTGCAGTGCAGCGACGGTGGGAACTGCTGGCTCTGGTCCACACAAAACCAAAACGGCGGTTTGTCGTTCACTGCTGTACTAAGCGACGCTGGGGTAACCACCACGCGAGCCACAAGCCTGGTTGGTCTCGTCCACGGACCGACAGACAATATGGTTTGCTTCTGTCGAGACACAGTACATCTGGAAAGTGGTCGTCGATTGGGCAGCATACAAATCGAGAGCTGGGCACAAGAGACATTTTTGAAAAAGCCCATGCGACTTGCGTACTTCCGGCGCGACTGCGACCGTGCAGACGTCTTTGAGTCGAGCTACCTTCGGTACGTCTGCCGTGAACGCTGGACCAGGCCTTCATGCTGTCCCCCGCAGCTGCCACCATGCCCAGGGCCTCAAGGTACCACGACCGTTCGTTCATTTGTCGTCTCACGATCGGCGTAGGTGCTCCGGTACGCAACGAAGCAACGGTCGCGGGCTCACGGACGCCCGTAGATGCTTCCCGCACTGCCGCCCCGCTTGCTGCCCCCACAGTTCGTACCGCAACTGTGGCGCGTCCGTGAGCGTCCGCGTCACCGGCGTCGATGCGACGTCCGTCGTGGCATACGCTCGCTTTGAGAGCGTCGGGGCCGCCCATCGCCCGCCGACGATGCTGACTGCGCTGCGTAGCGACGTCCGAAGTCGCACCGAACCCCGTGGCACGTGGCTTCTTGGTGTCGTCGTCGCCAGCACCGATGTACGTTACTGACGCTATGATAGCGGTTCGAGCGTGGTCTAGGGCATCGTGTTTGAGTTCAACCGCAAGCGCTCCGACGGATGGCACTACGATTGGCACGGCAGCTCCAGCACGCGGAACCGAAGCCAGAAGCACGTCCTCCAGGTCTACACCCAGCGAAAGGAATGCTTTCCTTGACACGTGCATAGACGTACCTCTTTCAACAGAGCGTTGACGACCACCTCACACTCGTCGCGACGCTGGCGTCTTCGCCGTTCACGATTGCGTCGTACCGCCGGGCCAAGATCGTCGTCGCCAACGTGCCGCGACCGGTTCCGTCGCTGCTGTCGGCGTCCAGCAGCAGCGCCATCTTTGCGTCAACGCACCAGTTGGACGTCGAGTACGCCGAGCTGCCGCGCTCGTCCACGCAAGAGACGGCCGCGCGGCTTCTCCAGCTTTTCGAGCTTTGCGCGCAGGTGCCCGTCACGGCGGTCGCACCGGCCATCGAGGCGCGCGTCTGGGCCGAGGCCGCCCGTCATGTGCCTGGTGTGCGCCAGCCGCCCGCTCTCTTCCTCTTGCGTCAGCTCGCGCCATTTGACGACGCGGCCTCGCGCCTCGAGACGATTGCGCTCGCCGTCCTCTGCTGGTTCATCACGTTGTCGTCGAGGATCCACGACTTTTGTCGGCGGTACGACGGCAGCATCTACGACAACACGGAGCTCCACGAAGCGTACAACCGCGCCGTCGAGTCGCTCGCGAGAAGCCTCGACGTGGTCTTGGCGACGCTCGGCGAGAGCACAAGCAGTCTCTCGGCGCAGCTGCCGCCGCCAACCGTCCCACAGCCCTCGCACGCGATCGGGTTTGCGGTCTTTGCCCGCATCTTGCAGACGTCGCACGTGGTACGACACGTCGGGCGACGGCGCTGACGCAGCACGTAGGCGCGGACGCAACCGTTGATGCGACCAGACGCCGTCTACGGTGGCGTCTGGGCCTGGCGCGTCGCGACGCCGATCGTCCGTGCGCTGCAGACGCCGTCCTTTCTCGACGTGCTCTGGAGCTGGCTCGGCGCGTGCGGTCTCCGTCTCTGCCTTGACGGCCACGTCTTCTCGGTACGTCGGACGCCGGCACAGAAAATGTGTCGCGCGTAAAAAAATCCATAGAAACACCAAGTGTCACGGGACGATATTTCAATGACACGAGATCGTCCAGTGGTCGTGTGGCCAATGAACCGATGACTCATCTTGCTCTGTAGGTGCAGAGCCGATGGCCGGCGTGGCCGTCGCCGCCGACCGCCTTTGCGCTGGACCACATGCCGCATGCGATGCACACGTGGCCGCATGGCGCCTTGGCCGACTATGTCGGGTGGAGCGATGTCGACGGGCTGCATCTGGACGTGTTTGTATGGCCTCGCCATCCGACCGAGCGCGGTCATGGCTTCCGAACGCTCTGGCGACGCCAAGATGCGAGCTTGGTGGTGCTGCTGGCGCGGGACGTGCTGGTGACGACAGCAGCGTACGACCCAACGGACGGTGCGACACGTCGCATGGCCAACGTCCACGCCGAGTCGACCGACTTGCATCTCGAGATGATCTACGACCGCGTGCTGCTGGACGAGTGCAATGGCGACATGTAGGCTACGTTGGCGATGATGATGCGGACAATATGACTGTTGTGGGACCATGGATTGCGTGCTCTCGTGGTGTCCACACCCACCGCGAGACGAGATCACTTGTGTTTTGGCTCACAGCGTCAGGGCGGGTTGCTTCCTTCGTCGTCATGGGCCAGCCAAAGTCCCAGAAACGTGTAACTGGGCAGGCCATGTGTCGTGGGCGTTGGATGCAGAGCACTGTGTTGAAGCATGACACCGCAAGGGCAGAACAATCCGAAGACACAGCACGTTCGGTGCAAACTTGCATGTAGTGCACACCGGGTTGTCGCTGCAGCGCACTGCCAGGATGACACTAGGGGAAGGGTTTTGCGTCGGCTCATGTCTACGAACGCTCTGGAGCTTCAACCTCTGGTGGCGACAGGTCCACCATGAAGTGGCAAGAGGCCATCGCTTCACTCGTTGATCGACTACGGCAGCACTGCTGCGTCGCAAGGACCTGGTCGGCCATGCCGCAATTAAACCATTAAATTCGGCAGATGCCACACGACAATTGGCAGATCTTCCCAAAATCCGAGTTGGTGACATGGAGTACCGACGTGGCTTCGGGACGCTGCGGGACGTCCGCGTCATCGGCTTCTACAGCGCGCTGGACGCGCGCTCGGAGCGGCCGTGCGTCGTGTACGTCATCGAGGTCGCCCACGTGCCCATGGAAGGCATGGCGGCGCCAGTCTCGTTCCTCGTCTACCGGTACGTCCGACGACCGGCGCGGCCATGTGCTCAGCAGGCTGCAGGCGCTACTCGCAAATTGCCATCTTGGCCTCCAAGCTGCACTTTCACCCGTCCGTGGGCCTCCCGCCCAAGTACGCGCTGCAGCCTTTCCCGCTCACGGACGAGCAGCTCTGCCACCGGTCCGACTCGATCATCATAATCCATCGATCGATAGTATCTCACGCTGGCGCAGGTACGAAGGTCTTCGCCACTTTGTCGAAGAGGTCTTTCTCGAGCTGCGCCAAGCGCACCACGCGGGCAAGCACCACGATGTCGAGTCGACGGCTGGCCTCGACATGCAGGTCCGTCGCGCGTCGGAGGCCAAAAGCCCAATGGCGCCGTAGACGTACTGCGACTTTGTGTCGGCCAACAAGAACCGACCGCCGGCGCCCGTGACGCCGCCACTGCCGTCCTGGGCGACGCCGACGGAGCTCGACGTACCTTCCCGCAACCCATCGATGGTACGTTCGGCGAATTGAAGGGACACTGCGTCGACAATGCTAGTCGTCTGGCGGCACGTGGCCCGACATTGAGAGCTACGACAGCGAAGACTTTGGCGATGGTAAGCAGCGTTTACCGAATAGGTCGTCATCACGCGTGCCATGTAGAGACACCGTGCGTCGCCCGAGTCAAAACCAGTAGAACATGCAAATGCGCGTAGGCTGCCGGCTGTGGACGTCGCCAACGCGTTCCGCAACGACGTGCTGCAGGCCGAGGGGCAATGCCACGCGCTATGGAACTGCGTTCAAGCCTATGTGCACGCGGCCGCCGCGTGGAGCCAAGCGGCCGAGACCATGCAGGTGGAGCTCGAGCGATGTGCGCGCCTGCCGTTGCTCGCGAGTGCACCGCGCTTGGCCATGACGTCAGCGATGAATCGCATGGCGGCCTTCAAGAGCCTCGAGCGCGACTGTGGCCGGCATGTCCTCCAGCCGTTGCAGCAGCTCTGTCGACAGGTGCGCAGAGCGGGAGAAGTCGCTTTCATAGGTTCGAATCGCAGGTCTTTCCGGACGTCAAGGACACGTTTTGGAGCCAGAACGAGACTCCGATTGCCCATCCGACAAAGCGCGTCCTAGCCGAACGCGCGCACCTCGCCGAGGTCGTCTTGGAGACCGTGCGCAAGTGCGACGCCTCCCTCGCGACCGCCCAAGCGGCGTGGCTCGCAGCGCAACAGCTGCTGACGACGACCGAGGTCAAGGTCCACTCGGATGCGATGGCCGAATCGGAGGAGACGCCACCGGCGATGCCCGCGCTGCTGCCAGTGACGACCCCTTCGATGGACGGGTACATCTCCCACGGTGCGTTGGCGTGTGGGAAGTAGGCGTGAAGCTCGTCGCCTAGTGTACGTGTGGGGACGCATTCCAGATACCTCGAGCGTGCAGCAGCACTTGGTGTTGCGGCCCACGGAGCATGCGATCTTGCGCGGCCAAGCCATCGCTCAAGTCGCGTCGGGCGGCGAGCGCCTCTTGTACCTCACAGGTCACTTCTTTGAGCCTACGAGCCGAATGTTCGAGGCGGGTGTAGACTCGGGCGATCTCTACAGCTTTGGGCCTGACGAAGAAAAGCGGGGCGACGGTACGTTGGCCAACCCACACCGAAGTACCGTTATCCTTGGCCTAGGCTTTTTGGCGCCACACCTTATCGAGCAGTTTGCGCTGGACAAGGCGCTGAACGGGTCGCGGATCGTGAGTATTGCATGCGGCGCGCAACACGCGGCTGCGATCAGCCAGCACGGCGAGGTACTTGGATGATGGCGCAGGCGGCATCAAGTGCTGCGCGTAGCTGTACACGTGGGGCAGTGGCGAGGACGGACGGCTCGGCCACGGCGACATTCGCGACCGAGCGATTCCACGCAAAGTCATGAGCCTCCTCTCCCAGCGGTCCTCTCCACCGATGCATGCGAATGTGCTCATCAGACTTAGTGTCGTGCAAGCGAGCTGCGGCGGTGCGCACACGGCCGTCGTCACCGCGACGCACGGTCTCTATACCTTTGGGCGTGCCAAGAACGGTCGTCTCGGCCTCGGTGCTGACGTCGCAACGTTCAAAATGGTGCGGACGCATCGATGCGAAGCAAATTCGACTTGATTCGTAGACGCCGGAAGCCCTTGCGTCGCCAGTGGACGAGTGGACCGCGGTGTGCTGCGGCTGGAACTTTACCGTTGCACTGACGCTGGTAAGACAATATTGTGCAACATTCGCAAACGAACGAGATGTAGGCCGGTCGCGTGTACTGCTGGGGCAAGCAGGGCGAGGGCCAGTGCGGTCTCGGGTACGCCAACCAAGACCAGTGCGCGCCTGTTCGCGTCGACGCCCTCGCTCCGTACGAGGTGTGTTTTAAGATATTCCTGCGTACTAAACTGGACGTAGATTGTCCAAGTGGCGTGCGGCTACACGCACACTTTGGCACTCTCGCTGCAAGGCGATGTCTTTAGCTGGGGACTCGGCGAGTACGGCCAGCTCGGCAAGGGCAGTGTGTACCAGGTGCGAACATACTGTACGACCACCAACTCAAAGCGGTCGTAGCCCGTGCCGGAGTTTGTCGACATGAGCCACTGCATGGGTCCCCCTGACCAAGTGCAGACAGTGTACTGCGGCGCGTTTCATTCGGTGGCGACAACGACGCAAAACGTCATGGTAAGCGCCTCGCGATTCGAGCGAGGACCCACCCGTCGTAGCTCGCGTGGGGGCTCAACATGTACGGCGCGTGTGGGCTTGGCCACGTCCAGAACCGCGATACGCCCGAGGTACGTCGTTTACAAAAGGTGGGCGACTAACACGCGTAGCGTCTCGACTGCTTTGATCCGAGCCTGGCGCTGCGCGTGGCGTGCGGCCACAAGTTTACGGTTGCCGTTCAGCTGTATGCCGCCTCGCAGGGTGACGTGCTGAGGTCGAATGTAGGCCACGGGAGATGGTCGAGACGGCGCCGGTCGAGCCCGAGCCATTTGGTGGTGGTGGCCACAGCGAGCCACCGCACAGCGGTGTTGCACGAGAAGAAGAGCTTCGTCGGACAAAAAAGGTCCATTCTGCGACCACCAGCCTGGATACAACGATAATGTGTAGCTCTGGCGGAACCGCATTTTGCGGCACTGGAGTGAGATGAAGGACTCGGCGCTGGCGCAGTCGCTCTGGCGCCAGGGCATTCCGCCCTCGATCCGCTCCACCGTGTGGCCGCTCGCGATCGGAAATGGGCTCAAGATCACGCCCGAGATGTACGACATCTACCGCCACCGCGCCACAAAGGCCCGTACGTGTCAACGACGCTGCTCTTGACGGCGCTCACAAGGCGTAGGGTCGGGCGAGATGCTGCCGACCGAAGGTCGCGAGCACACGGTGATGTTGATCCACACGGATCTGCCGCGCACGTTTCCGTCGCTCAAGCTCTTTGACGCGAGCGGTACGTGGCAAGGCCGCGTCCACTGCTCAAAGACGGTCGTAGGTCCGTACTTTGAGTTTTTGCGCGAGGTGCTCGAGACGTACGCGTGTTACCGGCCGGACCTGGGCTACATCCAGGGCATGTCGTACATCGCCGCGCTCCTCTGCCTGCACATCCCGACAGACCGGTACAGCGTCGGTGGAGAGAAGCTCCCGCCCGATCTACCGCGTAGGTACTTGACGTTTCAGTGCTTGGCCAACGTCATGGTCCACGAGCACCTCTTTACCTTTTACCTGCTCAAGGCGGATCTCTCGCGTATGTTTCTTCTGCTGTTCAATTTGACGAGTCGTTGTAGACGTCTACTATGCCTACTACGACGACTACTTTGCATCGACGCTCCCCGACGTGCATGCGCATCTCATGGGCCTCGGCATCCAGACCTCCATGTACCTCATGAATTGGCTCCAAACGCTCTTCCTCCAAGTACTGCCGCTCGAGGTGGCTTCGCGCGTACTGTTGCTGTTATTGTAGCGATGGGCTATCGGTATCGCGTAGGTCTTTGACTGCTTCCTCCTCGATGGCGTCGGGTTTCTCTTCCGGACGGCGCTAGGCATCATCTCGCTTCTCTCGCCGACGCTGCTCCAGAGCGAGCTCGAGGAAGCGCTGCCACTGCTGCAGCGCCACCATCAGTACCACGCGCAGTGGGCTTCGGTGCGATAGCTTTCATCGAGAGGAGGCACTCAGCGCCTTGTAGACGCTGACGGAAGACCGCCTCTTTGACGCAATAGCGACCACGAGTCTGCCGAGCCGTATCACGACGGGCCTCGACAGCGCAGTGCAGAACGTGTACTTTTACCAGCCGCACCTGCCTGCGGAGCCAGCGCTGTTTCCAACGACCCTCACGCGGTACAGACGACTGGCCAGCTGGCCCTAGTGTCCTAATGCAGCGTGTAGGCGCCGGTCCAATTTCGACGGGAAGAAAGGTCTCCGCTTGTCCTGAGCGCGTGTTTCGATCGACTGGACTTTGTTTGAGGCAGTGCGACGCAGCTGGCGCGTGCGTCAAGTGGTAGAAGACTTGCAACCGCGTCTGCTTTTCAAACTTGCGATCTTTTGCGTCCGGCGGGAGTTTCCAAGCAAACGATTGGTCGAAAACACTTGCCTTTTTCAAATGTATCCAATCACAGCGCGGCGTGGACCACAAAGAGAAGATCTGGTGGCACGTGTCGAGGACTACGTAATCCGTTCGCGTTGGCGTTCCGATTTGGTGCACTTGTGTTGCTGAGTCATTTGTGGTCAGAGAAATTGCCACTGCCATGTTGGAGGCGCCATCTCCTTCTTCGGCAAGACAGCCTCTTCAGAGTGGGCCGACCGGGCCCCTTCGCAGGGTCCGAACCCCGTGCGTAAACAGCTTCTAGCTCCAGTACGTGTGGTTGGAACGCGGACGACGACAAGCCATGCGACACCGGCCTCTGGGAAGCAAGCCAAAAATTGGCGTCGCAACACAAAGACAAGTTCTTAGCGTCGTGAGATCGATATCTGATGAATCGAGCCGCCTGCGCTTGAGCTGCGACATCCAACCAATTCACTCGGGGTACGCGTCGAGGAACCCACGCCACGACCGATCAGGGTCAAGACACGGCGTGCCTTCAACGGTTATCTGGATCGCCGTGTCGCAATTCCCTTAGACAAATACACACCACGTCCAAGGTGCAGTATTGTGGCAGTGCGCAACTAATACACCGACACGGCTGCACAAGCACAGCGAGGGTGGCCGTGTCCATGTCCATGGAAAAGGGAGGATCAAGAAGGAAGAATCCGCGGAAAGAAAAAGGCCACCGGCCTGCGCATGTACGGGCAGTCACAAGGTGGTATATGTGCAGCACGCAGCGATCTGTCTTTGATGCAGCCATCGACAGCGGTGTTGCGGGTGGTCGTGGCTTCGTTCTGGTCGAGCGTCGACTCATTTTGGCGAATTATTTGGCGGGTCCGGATAGGCGCACGACGGAAGGTCGTTTGGGGCCTGCTGAACTGACGACCGAATACCTCTGGAGACTCAACCCAGAAACGTCACAGCCGCCGCCTGCATACAAAGCATATGCAGCCAAGCCGGTGCCGATCCAAACCCATTCAGAGCGCGAATGGACCTGGACGACACCGCCATGGTCCGCCACCGGCGCAAGATGAACAAGCGCAAGCTACGCGCGCAGGAAAAGGCCCGCCTGGCCTCGCTCGAGACGAGCGTCGCCCGTCTGCGCCACGAAACAGCCGACCTCGAGTCGACGCTGAGCGACAAGTTCGCTGAGCACGTCCCGATCAGCGCGCTACTGGGCGTCGTCCAGCGCACCGTGGCCGCGCTCGCGACGGGATGGTCGCCGGCCGTCGCCCACACGCAGGAGGCACTCCTTAGCAGCCTCTTCCGCCCCGACATTGCCTTCAACGGCGCGGTCGTCGGGCCCGTCAACATGATCGAGCGCTGGAAACGATCGTGCCAGGCCGCCCGCGGGTTTGCGATGGCACTCGAGTCGGTCGACGTCGTCGCCCGCCGCCTCGTGCGACTACAACTGCGCGTGGGGTTCGAGTCGCCACGCGAGAGCGCCGAGGCCATGTACCCCGACGTAGAGGCGATCCTCGGGTCGAATCCGTTATTCCGCACCATGTGTCACCGGTCGCCGCCGCCTTTGCGCTGGACGTGCCACGTGACCTTTGACGAACACTTTCGCGTCAAGCGACTCGAGATCGACCCGCAGTACGCGGCGCTGCTCACGGCGCTGTGGCCGCACGTCGACGACGTCATCGAGATCATGACCTATTTGGAGACAAAAGCCCGGTCGCGAACCATTCAGTTATAGTACGAGGTACTAGCATTAATAATAATAGAGTAGTTAGCAAGAAGAAAGTCGAGTCATAACACAACGTCGATCAAACATGGCGATGCTGCCGTAGATTCGACAACGTGTCGTCGTTTGTCAATACGGACAAACCATGTCCGTCTCGACTCGTGGGACGCCACCGCTATAAAACATGAAACAAAACGCACAAAATCTCGCCTTTGCTGCACCGAGCCCATTGTTTCTGAGCCACACAGGAGCAGATTCGGTTTCCGCACTCCCTGGCCAATGTGGTCGATCCGCTCGTCGGTTCGCTTGGAGCGACCGAGCTATTTGCACACGATCGACGCACTATGTCTCTTCGTGAAACTTTGTACCTCGTCCTCTAGGTCGGCGATAGTCTGAATTGGAATACCAACAACTCACTTGTCGACTGAGCATGGGCCATTGGTGCAGCGGACGTTGTCGGAGACTTCATATCGCAGGAACCAGCGCCAAGTGCGTCCTCCTTGTCCACGGCTCCCGTGTGTTGTGGCTGTTCTGTTGTTGCTCTTGCTCGGACTGCCGCGTCAACAGGTGCGTCGGCCTCCGAGAAGAGCGAAGCTGGGGACGCCACAAACGCATACTCGGCGACATCAAATTGGAGCAAATTGTCAAGGATCGACTCCAACGCCAGTATTATGACTTGTAGGTTTAGAGCGCAAGCACCTTGCACACGGTGTGATGTCAAGAAATAGTATTATGCGCAGAACGTCGAGCGCACGAAGAATGACAGAAGAAGAAAAGAAGGATAGAACGAGAAAAGGCGCGACGGCCCCAGTGGCATCGCCATTACCAACCTGAACCTCTTATGAGCAAGCGATCCCGCATTATCACTCGCAAAAACGGCCCACGCGAAAACTCTTGTTTGTCCAACATTTTCGTTCGAGATTTCAAAAAGTGTAAAAAAGGTGACTCAGAAGGCCCAGCGCACGAAGAACAAAGCAAGAGAAGAAGAGAAGTAGAGACAGACGACGCCCCAGTAGAAGTACCATTTCCAAAGTTGTCTTCTTTCAGATTGGACACTCCCAGAAACGGCTGGCAGATGCCAAAGACACTTGTTTTGCTCAGCACTCGGCGATTCAGGAGCTCGTTGATCAGAGCCGTAGACGGTTTCTGGTACATGAAGGCATCGACGTCGAGCACAATTTGTCATCCGCCATCGCAGCCTTGTTTCATTTCTCGTGCTGTTTCCACCGTTTCAAACGCAGTCGCTGATCAAGAAGTAGCCAGACTGCTGCGCCACTGAAGGCGTGCGATGTTTCGTCCAAGAAGCTGGTTTCAAATAGATCTGTGCGGCATTACGCACTCTCGTGCGGTGTAGTCGACATCGCATTCGATTGAATTTTGTCTCGTCGCATCACCCAAGTGTGTCCGACCTCCACGTTGTCAACGTTCGCAGATTTTATCCGCGTTAATGTACAGTGTAGATCATGTCGGATACCCACTGGACTGGATTGGGCATGGGTCTCGACAGCAACGCATTCGTCGATGCACGTGGTTATTGAGATATGTAATTTTGACGGCCGATGCTGCACATATCGGGGCGAAGGTGCCATTTCAGCTCTCAACCACAGATCTCGTGGAGGTATACGGTACGTACATGTACGAAGATACCATGCGAAGGTATGCTGCGTCGCCCCGTACCACGGCACTGTACCGGTAGTGTACATCTCCCACCCTACTTGTACATCATACTAGTACTTGACTTTTGGTGAAGACGTTCTGCGAAAGCGTTTAAACAATATGAAGATTTCAGTGACCGTCCGTCGCAGTTGAAGCACGACCGTGCAATTCCAGTTGCTATCTCAATTCCAACACCTCTGCCAAGAACGACTTCTGTTCCCAGTCAGATTGTCAGGCTTTGACGCCCAATTTACAATGTGCTGGACGATGATATATAGTTGTAGTTAGTAGTTTTGCTGTTTTCAATCGACACGACGCGAGCTCACTCACTCGACTTGCGACTGCCACCAAAGGTCACGATGCGGTGGGTCATTTTTGCCATGTAGTCGACTTGCTTGTGCATATTGCCCACAAGCCGCTCCATCGACTATTGGGCGCTTTTAGTCGAAAAGGGGTTTGTGACGTCACGAGGTACCTGGATGTAGCGTTCGCCAAAACCGTCGGCCGTGCGGTGCCCATATTTCCACATCGCCACTGCTGTAAACGAGCAGGCGGCTTGAAGCTTGTCCAAGACGCTAGGTCTACGAGCAACAATGAGGTCTTGTATCGAGCACACAGTGCCGATTACCCTGGTGCGGTTGGGGTCGACAAGGCGGCGTGGGTGCGCGACACGGCAGGCGCAGCGTCGGACACGGGGGCTTCGTCCCGCGTGACTTTTAGCCGGCTATACCCGAGGCAAATGGGCAGCACCATGTTGTTTTCGCTCAGCGTCTTCTTCGAGTAGAGCGTGACTCCGACAAACGTAAACCTACATACCCATGAGGTGAATGATTCTTACGTGCGCTCGCACCGAAACGAGCCCGTGGCTGGAATGTAAATGAGGTCACGGAACGACTTGTTGTACGGCGGGTGTGGTTGCTATTGCGCAGGAAATGAGCGTGTCTGAAGCTACCGTCGCTCGCTGCTACCTCGGCGAGACCAGCGACGAAGGCCTTCACATGCTGGTCAACAACGAGGCGCTTCTGGCGGCCGTCGTCCTTCCCGCCCACCTTCGCCTGCATGAGCCCAACTGTCTGCATTGACCATGAGCTACCTCGGCAAACTCGCCTTCAATGCGGGCGGACTTGGTGCGCAGAACGCCAATGCACTTCGGGTCTTCCTTGGCGTCTCGCATAGCACTAATAGTAGTCGATTCGCATGAGCGTCGAGTGGGGCGCTGGTGGCATGTACCTTGTGTAGATAGTGAAGCCGAGGCAGACATCGCAGTCGACGACCTTGGCCGGCGTCTGGGTCTGGACCGCGGTCGTCGATGGCGGCGACGAGCTCATGGCGGCGCCGCAGGCAAGACGGAAATACTGGCCGGGTCCACGCAATATGTGAATTCTAGTATATTATTATTGAGTAATACAATAATGCATTTTTATGCAGAATGTCTTGGCCCCATCTGATACATTTCTACTTTGTATGAATCTGGGCTGATGATTGCATAAAATCGACAAGCGTAGCTCGCATTATTTTGATTTGATTTGGATATTATTAAAGTCGCCTTCGTCTCCGTTCTTTTTTTGCGAAGCCCTGCAGCATTTCTGCCAATCGACTGCACGCAAACAAAATGGCACTATTGGATTGGCTGAAATACAAGGCCCTTGCAAGCCACGAAGTGCGCGCGCTTCAAGCTCAGCTCGTAGCACAAATTGTTCAAACGATTAAATCATGCAGATGACCTCACCTTCCATAGTAGCAATGGTCCAGCGCCCCGCACCTCAGGTACTATGTACTATAATAGTAGCAACAATCATCCAGCTATAAACCACCTGCAGTCTGTGTTTGTGTACAATGTAGCTGCCGAGTCAGCAAGGTAGAAGTGGTGAGAGGTTTGGCAACCTGTTGAGCAACCCGGGTTGCGCTCGTGTCTCTTGACGCTTCCTCCTTTCAAATCCAGCTCCGGTACCGTGCACGTACCCTCGAAGCTGAGAATGGATCCTCCCACGCTGATCGACAGGGGCTGGTGCGAGCAGATCGTAGTGGCTCTACGCGCGCGATGCAGTCTAGTAGGCCAACGAGACTCGCGTGAAGTCGACCACCAATGTCTTCGTACTCTCCGAGACGCTCTCTATCAACTGCGCAATGGTCAAGCTGGTTCTGTGGGCCTGTCAGCCCCAGCCCCGCATCTGCGTGACGAGAGGTTTGTTTGGGGTGTCCAAATGTTGGACAATTCCAGCCGGTGTATCATTGGGGAGTGATACAAGGTGGGTACCGCTGTGGACCGCTCGTTTCGCCATCGCCCAGCGCGGCGTTGGATCGTGGTCGTGGCGCTGCTTGTCGCGGCGACGCCATGCACGCAACGCCTTGTGTGCGCACGTAAAACGAGGCTGATAAACTTCGTTCGGTCCTGTCAAGTAGCCGCGCGTCGACAGCTTCGAACTTCGCGCCAACGGCTGTTTTGCGCTGCGCAGCGCCCACGCCTCGGTCGCAACGGATCTGGTAAAGACACGATGGTCGCAATGCTACTGGCAGCTGAACGCTACAAAGCCCACGATGGTTGCGGCGCATTCACTTGAATGGACAATTCAAGTCCAATATAATTCGCCAGCCGTGACAGCGGCTCCTGGCCACACACGTCAGCTGCGTACCCAGCCGTGCTGCATTAAATGCCAGCACGACGTTTCACACCCTCACACAATCACTGTGGGTTCTTAAACCGAGGGAAAGACACGAAGTGCACGAACGCGTTGCACCCAAGACAAGCTGCCGCGTGGTCGATCGAACCAGGGACGGTACTATATTTCCGGCGCCACGAGGAATAAAATACGCGCCAATAATAAGCGAGCCCAAAATATACGCTACCGATAGACACGGTGGCAATGAAACAACGAGTGGGCCATTTTGGACTCCTTGATGAGCGCGCCGCCGCCCGATGCCCGCCGGCGTCCGCCGCGCCCGCCGCCACCGACCGAGGACGAGCACCTGCTCTATGTCCGGCATCGACGGAAGATGAACAAGCGCAAGCTGCGGGCGGAACAGAAGCGCCGGACCGAGTCCCTCGAAGACGATGTCGCCGCGTTGACGAACGACACCAACCAGCTGCAGCACCACTTGTACGACATGACAAGCGCGCTGCCCGCCGTGCCCGCGTCGTCGATGGCCATGGAGAGTCTTCTGCGCCATTACTTTGAACTCTTCGCACACGGCTGGGATGCGTCGCGACACGAACAAATGGACGTCGAGCTCCGGACGCTCCTCCGGCCGGACGTCGTCTTTATGGACGATGCGGAGAGTGGCATCGAAAAAGTCATGGAGCAGTGGCGACGATGCTGCACATGCTACGGTGCCTTTCACATGAGCGTGCGGGATCTCATGCCCATTGACCACCGCTTCATGCGCGCGCACATTATCGTTGCCCTCGAGGTGACGGACCAAACGCTGCAGGCACTCTTCCCACACGTCTACTCGCACCCGTCGCTGCCGTCGCGGCTGCTCGGCTCGCGCCTCCACGTGCCGGTCGAGCTCCATATTGCGATGGATATGCACTTCAAAGTCTCTCGCCTCGACGTGGCGGTCGACTACGTCACGGCCTTCCGCGCCCACGTGGAAGACCTCGACGACGTCGCCGAGGTACTCGCAAGCACGCTGCCATCGGGCGAGCTCATGGTCGCTGCCCGACCGCCGCAGTATTGATCTTGATACAACACCCAGTAACATGGCAACTTGTCACGCTTATTCGTTACACTGACCGCATTTCATTGGGCGCTGCATTGGCGAATTCGCTCAGCCAGTACCTAGCCTTCGGCTGCAAAGCCGCCAGTTGCGTGGAGGAGCCGGCCGCAGCGTGCGTCGAGGACGTCGTCGGGCAGGTC
This sequence comes from Saprolegnia diclina VS20, assembly GCF_000281045.1. NCBI lineage: Eukaryota > Oomycota > Saprolegniomycetes > Saprolegniales > Saprolegniaceae > Saprolegnia > Saprolegnia diclina. The sequence goes on along the minus strand of NW_008246098.1, from coordinate 113,432 downwards.
GGCGGTGCCATCGTCACCGCTCGGTGTCGCCCACACGATCACGTCCATGTCCATCTCGGTCTCCTTGGTGAGAGCGCAGCGCACAGAGAGACGCAGGCTCGGGCCAAAGAGGTCGACGCGTAACTTCGTGTCCTTGTGCCAGCCGACGTAGCGGTCGAGAGCAATCATGCTCATAGGCTCACCATTGGGGAGAACAGCATCGCACGGATGCAGTCGGCCGTCCAGGACGTAGGTGGTCCACGCCGTCGGAAGCCACTCGGCGTACGACCGCATCTACGGCGCCACAATAAGCTCTGGTAGGCGCCATAAGGAGGTGTGCACATGAAGCGTTGACTGCACGAGGCTGAGCGAAAAGCCCGACAGCATGGAAATGGTGCGCAGCACCGTAATCAGCGAGAGCGACGGCAGTGCGCCCACGGTACGGAGCTCGAGACGCGCCGGATCGAGGGTCCAGGACGCCGTGAACGCGCCTTGGTGGGGCAGGCTCGGCGGGTCGACATAATCGGTCGGCTAGCACAACGATGAGACGTAGAGCCACACAGTTTTACGTACATGAAGCGTGGGCAGGAGTCGCAGGAACTGATCCAAAGACACAGGCTCTGAGAGCGGCGTGTCGAGCTTGGCGCAGAAACCGGCGAGCGTCAAGCCGGGCTTTGCGAGGAGGGCGTCCATGGCTCTCGCCGTGTTTTCGACCCAGCAGTTGTAGAGCTCGGGTGTCGCTCCGAGCCGCCACGGGCCGTCGCGCTGGAAGATGAGCTTGTGCATGAACGGGAGGTGGCGGACAATGTCGTAGAGAAGGTTGACGCCAACTTCAACCCGCGCCTTGGCGGTTGGAGCGACCGCAGCCGGCGCCGACGCACTCCAGAGCGCGGCGAAGACGCTGGCGTCGCCCGTGATCGCGCGCTTGCGCTTGGACGCGGCGCGGGGAGGCTTGTAGATGAGCTCGTGGAGCTGCTTTTGGATCTGCGGCTGCACGAACACGAGGTGCGGTAGCACCAAAGACGAGAGAAAGTCGTAGAGCGTCTGGAGCTGCATGGCCTTGACGCGAATGCTGGACTCGGGGGCGAAGAGCTTGGAGAACGTCACGAGCACGTCGGGGCCGAGCGGCTCGGCCTTGCGCCGCGACGACTCGATCGTGAACGCCGGTGTCGAGGCAACCAGCAGCACGCGGCAAACTTGGGCGTCGACGCATGCCATCACGTACGCCTACGCGAGACAGTTCACAACGTGATCCTGGAGGCAGCAGTCGACCCGAAGACAGTGTTTGGTTTCCCGCACTGCTTGACCACGCCCGCTCTTCCACGAGTAGTGCCACCCGGCCTGGTTGCCTTCGTTCAAGTGAAACACTTGCACCTACGCTCTTCGCTGACGCAAACGGACAAGAGAATGCGGTGTACGCTGGACGGCTCGCCCGTCGTATCGTCGGCCCGGCCCTTGATCCACGCGCGCAGTGGGTCCTGGCGACTGCGAACGTCTGCGTCCAGCTCGTCAATGCGCAAGTGCTGGCCGAGGCTGAGCGTCGAAGGGTCGTCGGCCAGCTCAAACTGCGCAAAGACAGCCAAGTGCGACGATCGCATGGGCGAGGCCAGCTCAACTTTGACGCTCAACGCCTTTGTGACGTGGCATTCGTGCGGGAAATCCCTACGGTCGACAAGATTCTAGTGACGACGGCCATGATGCGTCGTACTGTAATCTCTACGTAGACAGGGCAGCGATGAGTCTACGTTGGTTCTCGGCGTCGGCACGTGTTTACCTTGACGCCGCCGTTCTCGTTGCCGCTGCAAAGAGATAGCGTGAGCGGCGGTCGCAGGGTGGACGATCGTACCGTGCATAAGTCGACACGAACAGCGTCGTGTGCGAGCAGTCGACGAAGAAGCCGACACTTGCCATCGACGACGCAGATGCCGTAGTGGTCTACTGCTCGGAGCTCGACGGCCCAGTTTGATTGGTTCCTTTTTGTTTCAAGGGCCCCTCCCCCCGCTTTTGTGTCACCCAAATACAGGCCATCGGCCGTATTTTGGGCGCGCCCCCCCAACCACGACGAACCCACGCAAGCGGCCGCGAGACTCACCACGCCCAACAGACACTTGGAGTGGCACCAGATGGATGAGTCTCTGCCTGCACCAGAAAGCGTCCCAGGCGCTGTATGGGCCTTTCGTATACACACACTTCCTCGCAGCGCGAGACGCATGCCAGACATTCAGACGACCACCGGGTCGAGACGGAGGCTTTGGCGTGAGTGCGATGACGACACCTCTACGCAAGTCGCGAGTAATCGCCAGACCCGGGATAGTAGCGCAACGCTAGTAGCAGTGACAAAACCGTCAAGCTAACCCATTGCTTGGTGGTGTTATTGCGTTCCACCGTCCAATAAAGCCGTCTCGTACTGACGCAGCGGCGCTCTCTGGCGTGGCCACGTGTTCGGAATCGAAGCCTGCGCCACACCTTTGGTGACCATCCGTTGATTATTGTGTCAGATAGGGCCACCACGATTCGGTGCAGGTAAACCGAGGGGAGGGTTTTCTGCGAGGAAGCTCGAACGCTCGGTAATCGCCGTGTAACACTTCACCAAGCTCAACGCTGTGTTGCAGATCTCGACCGACGTCAGTAGTCACTACAAAAGTATGAAAGCCTATCGCTCGCTCTTCATGCTGCGTCGACAACCAGAGACGTTTGTTGACACATGCAACGACAGCCAGCATACGATTGAAAACACTGGATGCGAAACACTGGAATGGACGTTTCGGACAGGCTGGAATCGTCGAATTGTGACCAAAGCTTGGTATTATGGAGGAAGACAAGAACACGGCTACGACCCTACCGCCGCCTGTGGCCATGACGAGCAGCGGGCGGAAGGGTCAGCTCTTCAAGGCCAACTCGCGCAAACTGCAGAGCTGCACCGGGCTGCCGTCGGACGAGCCGCTGCTGGCAGGTCGCTACCGACCACCCACCACGACGTTCTTTCAACGGCTCACGACGTAGGCGAGGTGCTGCGCAAGGTAGACCGCGGCGGCAAGGTGGCATCGCGCAAATACTACGTCTCGGAGGACCTCTTTAGCTTGAAGTGGGAGTCCAAAGGGTCCCTCGCCAAGCTCACGGACGCACTCTTCCGGAGTTCGTGCACGAGTACGCTACCTGCTCATACTCGCCATAGATGCATCGCTTTGACTAGTCGACATGCCCACGATCCAGCGCATCCAGCCCGGCGTCACGACCGCGCGCCTCCACAAGATGGACGCCAAGCAGGCGCTATCGCGCGACCTCTGCTTCTCGATCGTGCTCGCGTCGGGCAAGTGCATCGACATTTTGTGCACAGACGCCGGCCAGTACAGCCGCTGGTTCCACGTGCGGCGGACCAGAAAGTCGCACACTCATCATGCTCTAGGGACTGCGGTCACTCATCGAGCGCCAGCGACTTGCCCGGGCGCAGGACCCGGAGCGGGCCTTCTTGTACCAGCAATGGATCCACGCCGACGCCAACCGCGACGGTATGCTCAGCCGCGCCGAAGTGCTCAAGGTTGCGCACCGCCTCAATCACGCTAGCGCCGGTGCGACGAGCGCCGAATGCACTGCCTCAATACAGTGTCTTGTAGCCAAGCAGACGATGCTGGCGTCATTTGCGACCGCCGATGCGGACGCCGACGGCGAGCTCGACTTTGACGAGTACTGCACGTTCATGAACACCGTGCGGCACCGAAGCGAGATCGACAGCCTTCGCGACCTCTACGTACGTGTTGTTGTCCCGCTTCCCGCCGAAACCCATCGGCGTAGGCTCCCGAGGGGTGGACCGAGGAGGTCTGGAAGACGTTTTTGACGGACCAAGGCCACGGCGCCGCGACGATACCGCTGCTCGTTGCTAAATATGCAGCGTTAGCTCCGTACGAAGGGTACGTGGCTCCCTGCTCTCGAACGAAACAAGAGACACGGAGCAGGCTACGTCGGTACCTCTCCAGTCCGGGCAATGCGTGGTCCAAACCCGAGATGATGGAGCTGCACCAAGACATGACCCAGCCCCTTGCGCACTACTGGATCGCATCGTCGCACAACACGTACTTGGAAGGTACAGCGCTTCGTCTTCTCCTCTTGAGAGCGTGTAGGGGACCAGCTCCAGAGCTCGTCGTCCGTGCACATGTACATTTCGGCTCTTTTGCAGAGCTGCCGCTGCGTCGAGATAGGTACGTCGCAGCCAGTCGCTCGCCGAATGAAACTTGAGGGTTCTAGACACGTGGGACGGCGATGATGGCGAGCCGATTGTGTACCACGGCCACACGCTCACGACCAAAATCAAGTTTGTCGACGTCATCGAGGTAGAAGGAGGGGCTAGATGATCTAGCATATCGAGAACTGCACTAGGCCATTCACGCCCACGCCTTTGAGACGTCGCCCTTCCCCGTCATCTTGTCGCTCGAGAATCACTGCGGAGAGCCGCAGCAAGTCAAGATGGCAGCCATCATGGTCCGCGTGTTTGGCGACGCCCTCTACTCCACCGTACGTGATCGCGCTTCTTCTTTTCTCGGCAGAGTATTTCACTGCGAGAAGCAGGCGCCGAGTGAAGACGTTTTGCCGTCGCCCTACGCGCTGCGCCGCAAGATCCTGCTCAAGGGCAAAGGCAGAGTGGCCAAAGCCGACGCCGACGCCGTGTCCGACTCGGACTCGGACGACGCCGCCGACAAGGCCAAGCAGCCGCCGTCGAAAAAGTCGAGCGTCGCTGCGGAGCTCGACGCGATCCTCTTCTTCAAGGGCACGCACTTTCACTCGTTTGGCGAGTGCGGCAGCTGGCGCGCCCCCCAAATGTCGTCCTTTGGCGAAGGTACATATCCCGTTCGTACCCTATTCGCTGACGTGTGTGACCAGCCAAAGTGAAAAAACTATCGGCCACGAACGACGCCAAGCTCCAGTTCCGGCAGCTGAACGCGCGTCACGTCTCGCGCATGTACCCCTCGGGCGTCCGCATCGACTCGTCCAACTACAACCCGATGCTCGGGTGGAGCGCTGGCATGCAGCTCGTGGCGCTCAACTACCAGACCGCCGATGTACCCTCTCGCGCACTCATGCTCGAAACTCACGGGACGGTGTAGCTGCCCATGTACATGAACCACGGGCTATTCTCGCAGAACGGCAAGGCCGGGTACGTCCTCAAACCCGACTCGATGCGACAGCACGTGGGCACGTTCGGTCGCGATATCCTCGCCATCACTGTCCGCGTTCTCAGCGGCCAGCACTTGCCCAAGCCGGCGGGCGCCAAGACAGGTGCATTCGATTCCGCGCGACGACGTCTCATGCTCATCGTAGGCGAGATCATTGACCCATATGTGGTGGTCGACGTCGTGAGCGAGTCGAGCTCGTTGCGCAAAACGACGGCCGCGATCGACAACAATGGCTTGAACCCAGTCTGGAATGCCACCATGACCTTTGAGGTACGATGCCATTTCGGGTTTAATGGGGCGAAAGGCGTTGCGCAGGTCGGGTTAGAAGCCGCGCTGCACCTCGTGGTGCTGACCGTCATGGAGAAGGACCTCGACTTTGACGACATGATTGGGTTTGCAGCGCTCCCGCTCTCGTCGATCCGCGAAGGGTACTACGCAACGCATTCGCAGACAAACTGACCTGTTCCAGGTACCGCAACGTACCGCTCTACGCTGCGAACGGCATGCGCACGGGGCCGTACGAGTTTGCGACGCTCTTTTGCCACTTTTCGCTCCTGCGACCAGCCACGTCATAGAAGCCACGAATTCTGTTTCAAACACTGTTTTTTGATGGGCGAAAATCGGATTTTGCCTACATGGAGGCAATCGCCTAAGTTTAGGTCGTCTCGGGGTTTCTCGCGGCAGATGCCGAAAACAAGCTTGCGGTGATTGACGCGATGGACTTGGACCGCGATGAGATGCTGGACGACATGTCCTTGTCCTCGGACGACGAGATGTTTGAAGACATGATCAATGAGATGACGGCGCCCCGTGCTGTGACGCCCGCCCGCCCGGCAGCTCCGGCGCGCACGCAGATGGCCCCGATGGCGCCGCGTGGCGCCGCGCCGATGCCGGACCTGAGCAAGATGATGGCGCAGATGATGCCGATGATGTCGCAAATGTTTGGCGGCAACGCGGGCTTGCAGCCGAGCCGCCGCGTGATGCGCGCGATGGAAGACGTCGTCGCGGACCACGTGCCGGTGGACGAAGTGGCGTCGTGGGTCGAGACGATCCAGCGCGACGAGGCGCGGTATGCGAGCGACTCAGTTTTTGGAAAGCTCACTGCTAGCGTAGGCAGCAAGTGGCGCGAGCGGCCAAGCCCCGCACGAACATCAGTCGCGCGTACCGCACAAAGGACACGAAGCTGCCGAGCGACCACCTCCAGGCCGCGACGCTCATGCAGGAGCTGCTTCTCGATGCTGTGCGCTCTGCCAAGGTGACGCCGTCGGCGAGTTGGGAGAAGAACCAGCTGCGCGTGCACACGGAGCTTCGCGAGCGCGGCATCGACGCCATTTACGCCAAGGAGTTGCAGGCGTCGCTGCGGCGCCACGTCCGGGACGACGCCGACGCCGATCCGGCGCGGTTCCCGGTCATGCATGCGACGTTGCTTACATAAGTGGCTGCGCGAATGCTCAATCTGTCCAAAATACCATCGTGTTGATTGTGCTTATGTCGCTGCCGAGTAGCGGGTGGCGCGCAGGGGGACGTATGCCTGGCGCCGGCGCCGACGGCAAACGCACGCTGCCGTGCCAAGCAGCACAAAGCCGCTGACGACGGCAAGCACGAGCCATCGCCACGGCGACGACGTCGACGGTTGGTCGAGCACGACCTGCAGTCCCGAAAGCTCTTCGAGCTCGTCTCGCGGATACGAGAAGGTCTTGCAGACGTCGTCGCCAAAGAGGAAGCACTCAAAGAGGTAGAGCGCGTGGAGCGGTCGCGTCGCGGGGACCATGTGGCCCGCGCCTTTCACCGTCGAAAACGTCACGTTGGTATACCGCTCGGTGTAGCCGGCGAGCTGCTGGTCGGGGCCAAACCACGCGTGCCACTTGGCTTCAATCGGCAGCTGCAGCGCCGCGAGCCAGCGCTGCGTGCCCATAAAGTTGACGACGGCGTCCGTGTCGCCGCTGTACACGAGCGCCTTCAAGCCGGCCGAGAGGATCTCTTCGTACGCCGGGAGCGCCGACGGCGTCCGGTCGTACGCTGCGTTGACGTCCGCGTTGCAGTTTGCCCAGTCGAGGGCCTGCGTCGAATCGGCGTGGATCGCAGCCTGGACCGACGCCTGGTTGAGGTACGCGGTCATGTACTTGGCCGTGCACGGACCGACGACGCCGCGGTGCAGCGGCCGAACATTTTTGGGCGCGAGGAGGCGCGCCTGCGTGAGGAGGCACACGTCGCCGTAGATGTCGTACGGGTCCATGGCAGCTTCGTCGGCGCCGATAAAGCCGTCGACGAGCGCCAACGCGCAGCGGTCTGTGCACCCAGTGCCCGCAAGGCACGCAGCGAGAAGCGACGGCGGGCAGTAGGTCTGGATCGCCTTGTATGTCTCGAGCGCGAGCATGCCGTGGCTGTAGAGGTAGTCAAAGGTGGCGCCGCCGTCGATCGAGGCGTCCGTGAACGGGTTGCCGACGCCAAAGCCGCGCAAATGCACCCCAACCAGCGGCGCGGACAGCAGCTTTTGCACGAGAAGCGGAATGTAAATTCCGGCATAGCTCTCGCCAAAGATGTAGAGATCCCGGTTCATGTACATGGGGTACGCAGCGTAGAACTCGCGCAAGAACTCGTGGGCGCGGTCCGTCGTCACTGTATCGTTGTAGTCGTCGTCTTCGAGCAAAGGCGTGCTAAAGCCGACGCCGGACGGCGACTCCAAGAAGAGGACATTGACGTGGCGATTCCACGCATACGGGTTGCGCGTCAGCGAGAGGTCGCTGTTGACGACGAACGGGCCGAGCTCCGTGAAGAAGCCATTGAGCGACGAGCAGCCGGGACCGCCGTTGAGCCAGAGCACGAGCGGCGCCGTCGACGCGTTGGCTTCGGCGGCTTCGACGAGCCAGTAAAACATCTTTTGGTCGTTCGACGGCAGCGAGAGGTGACCCGCGTACTGGTCGAACTCGATCGGTGCGTCGTAGCCAGGGAGCGACACGATCTTGTGTGCGGGAGTGGCGACTGCTACGGCGAGCAGCGCCGCCAAGGCCCAGACGAGACGCATGGCGATGAAAAGCAAAAGTGAAGACCGGGCTTGCACCCAGTTGGCGTGAGTAACACTGGAGTTGCCCTTGGACCGACGACTGCGGTGACGTGACGCAGCTCTGAACGACGTGCTCGTTTGAATGTACTGGCTGCGAAATCGGTCGCAGATGCACCCACCTCCCGAACCTCACATATCGCGTGGGTGGCAAGCACAGCGGCGTCGCGACGGTGCTGGTGCTGGTGTGGACGCCACGTAGTATTCCGTCCTTGGGGTGATCGTGATAGGGTCTCGATTCAGCAACGCTCTTCCATGCAGCCGTCAAGATGGGCACAGTTGCACTCTCCCAGCTTCGAATCCCGCCAAAATTTAAAATGGCAAAACAAGCAACCGACGACCATGACCGACGACGACGCTGGTCAGTCCTTTTTCATCATTTTCTCTCGAGCACACGGGGCTCCAACAGCAAGGACGCATGACTTCTCGTCTTGCGTGCTTCGTGCTTGCTTGCACTCAAAGTCTAATGCGCTGTCCGGGCCGTTTGGTACATGGGAATGAGGGTGACGTTGGAGCTTGAGAGAAAGGACTCGACAGACGACACTACAGTTTTAGGTGCAAAGACGGCCTACGGTGATGGGTGGCGCTTTGCTTCAAGCAGTGAGGTGCGTGTACTCGGCGCGACGGGTAGTGCGCTTGTACGCGTAAAGGACACCGACCAGAACGAGAAGACCACCAAGAATACCGCCAAGCCACACGGTGGCGGAAGCTGAAGTGGCAGTCGTGGACGCGCTGCTCGTCGTCGCAACCACGTCTTGCTTGGCGACTGTGGCGCCCGTGAGCAGCTCAAAGTCATCCACGGGGAACTTGAACGTCTTGCA
>NW_008246098.1:101851-103022 GCF_000281045.1 Saprolegnia diclina VS20 | reverse complement strand
GTAGTTCGAACTTTGCGTTTGACTTTGTTTTGGCGCGTCGTGACCAGCATTGTGGATGGAGTGATGGTCTCTGGTGGTTTGATTGACGTTTAGTTTATGGTTGGGATGCAGTGAACATTGTCGTCGTCCGACGGACGCCCACAGTTTATGCTACGGACCAACGGGCCGTATAATACGATGGTTACGACGTTATGCAGTGTGATGGCACAGCCGTATCAACAAGCTCATTGGGAGCTTACGCCGTGCGCGATCCAGGAGAATGGCTTCTTCAAAATTAAGCCAACAACTTTAATGCCAGAAAGTGGCCGACTAATTATTTGTGGTTATTGCCCGCCAAACACTCTACATGCGCTTCCAGATCAGGGTACCTGTGAACGACCGCACGTGACCTCGTGCATAAGGCGAGCAGAATGCGCGTGGGATGATGCGTACCTTGGACCGCTATAGCGCCGCACCGGCTCACGGCATCCTCATCCAACGACGAACGTGAAGATGACGTCGGGGGTCACTATGCGCGCTCACACTCTTTTGTGCATCCCACAGTATATCCCACAAAGTCCTTGTCGCGTTTCTTCTGGCACGATCGCAAAGTTTTCACTGTCTCCGGCCTAGAGGCAACTTCTGCCTAATAACGGGGCGCGGTCAAACCCCAGATCTACCGCTGTCAAGTTTCATGCCTCCAAGTCGGTGCTTGTTCATACTATTTTAACCAGCACCATAACAATGATTGAGCTATAATCGCGATGCATTTGCCTTGTTGGATTATTTCTTTAAAGCTCATGTCAATTGAACTGCTCTATGTATAAATGCGCGTGTACTGGGCCTTGCGACTACGCACGCCGCGAAGCACAGTGCCGAAGACGAGCACAGCGAGCGCAAATACAGCCAAGAGGACACCGGCGTCGCGCGACGTGCGCGATTGCCAGAGCGAGAGACCGTCCGTCGACGTCACGGCGCCCGTCAAGTACTCGAGATCGTCCACGGGGAACTTGAACGTCTTGCAGACGTCATCACCAAAGATAAAGCACTCGAACATGTAGAGCGCATGGAGCGGTCGCGTCGCCGGCACCATATGGCCCGCGCCCTTGATCGTCGTAAACGTGAGGTTGGTGTAGCCCTCCGTGTAGCCCGCGAGCTGCTTGTCCGGGCCGAACCACGCCTTCCACTTGCT
>NW_008246098.1:73227-83842 GCF_000281045.1 Saprolegnia diclina VS20 | reverse complement strand
AATAAACGTCAACACACGTACACTGCAACGCTTTTTTCGACTTTCGACAGAGCTCTCATCGTAAATTCTACCACAAGGAGGTCATGGCAACGGCAGCGTCTTGGTTGAGTCGCGACTCGTGCGGATCGTCGTCGTCGTCTGCCATAGGGTTGAGCTGGTGCTGAAGGCGGTTTGCGCTCGTTGTGCGGGGTGCCTGCGCCGCGGTCGTTAGAGCTTTAAAATTCTCAAGACATACCTCTTTTTCGGGCGTTGTGGCGTCGCTGAAGAGGAGGGCATCGGAGGACCGCAGCGACGGCAGCGGGTGGTACATGTACGGGGGTAGCTGCATCGTGTCGAGAAGGTTGGTCAGCGTATTGGCCGAAGTCGATGCCGTTGGAGTCTACCGTCACGGTTAGGGGTCGTCGACCAGATCATTGTGTCGACTTCTGCCGGGTTCAGAATCGAAATGGCCGTTGAATACTGCACGAGCGCCGGGTGGATGACGTTTTGGAACGCTGGGAACGGCGCTGCTGCCAGTTGCGATGCAGGGGCCGCGTTGGTGCGTGGAAAGAGCAGTCCTCCCGACGGCGTCTTTTCAGCCATGTCAGACGCAACGAGACTACGAGATTGGTCGCATACCATTGGCAGTACCGCCGGATGGTCATCGCACTGACCGCCGTTGATCGCCCAGTTGGTACACGCGGCCTGTGGTTTTGCTGAAAAAAGGTAGAGAATTCGAACGTACGTGACTGCACTTTTGGCCACCGCCGTGAGCCTTGCAAAAACCACCGCCCCGCTGAGTCTTGTGACACTCGGCCGCTTTGCACTGCTGGCCGCCGCCATGGTTGATACAGAAACCCCGGCTCTTGGCCTGCCTCGTGCACTCGGGGGCGCTAAGCACATAATCATGTGGCAAATTGAGACTGTCCGGCGTTGTACCTGCAAGGTTTGACACCACCATGGGCCTTGCAAAGACCTTTGGTCTGAACAGCTTTTTCGCACTGTGGGACCTTGCACCGGGCCTTGCCACCATGTGCACAGCAGAGCCCAAACCGCGTCTGGGCCAACGTCGTCAATCTGCATCCAGGCACAGAAGCGACCCACCTGTTTCTTTGTGCAGCCCTCAACGGAGCAGTTGACGCCCCCGCCGTGCGCAAGGCAAAAACCGCCTCCTTGGTTGAACTTCAGGCAGCCCTTGACCGAACAGCGCTTGCCTGCGCCGCCGCCATGCGTTTTGCAGAAGCCGCCGTTCAGGACCCACTCGCTGCACTCTGTAAATTGGCACTTTTTGCCTAGGCTGCAAATGCCGAACACCGAATGCACGAGCATGGGGGTACCGCCACCGTGGGCTTTGCAAAAGCCGCCGCCGCGGTTCACCTTGTTGCACCTACATAGGGTCAATGACGTCGTTTGCAGCAGTGTTGAAACTACCCGGGCGACCGGCAGCGTGTGCCACCGCCGTGAGCGATGCAAAACCCACCCCCTTTGTCCTTCTTCGTGCAGCCTTCGGCCTTACACGTGTAGCCGCCACCGTGCGTCTTGCAGAAGCTACTTGCGACGTGAGGCTGCTGCACACGTGGTGGTGGTTTGGCACACCCTTTGCCGAGATCCAAGCGCGGGCAGCCCTCGTGCTTGCACATGGGTTTGGTGGTGTGCTCGTAGCACAACCCTTGGCGATATTGCTTCTTCGGACAGTTGTCCTGTTTGCAGAGCCGGCCACCACCATGACCAAGGCAGAAGCCTTTGCCGGCGTCGTACTTGGTGCAACCTTCCGTCTATACATCGTACGTCGTAAGTGCTTTCGAAATGAGCCTCAGGAAACCTGGCACTTGCGCCCACCGCCATGCTTGCAGCAGACTCGCGCTTTGCCGACGGCAGCGTTCGTGCAGTCGGGCAGCATGCACTTTTTCGTTCCCCCATGTTTTTTACACGTGCGCGTATCGAACTGTGGGCACGTGGCGACGGTGCAAAGCCGGCCACCGCCATGGGCGATGCACATGCCACCTTGTCCGACCGTGAGCTCCCATCTCGACGGGCGAATTGTACCTGCTTGGGCATACTTGGAACAGCCACCCTCGAAGCGGCATTGGTTGGTCTTTCGGAGGCCATGGAGGGATGGAGGCGGCGTCTCGGTTGTCGGGAGGTAGTAGCTGAGCTGGCCTTTCCCGGCGTCGTCAAAGAAGCTCGTCGCCATGCTGCGCTTTATGGTGCTGCAACGGAATGCCGTACTTCGAAGCGAAATTAGACACTTTGGATTGGTCTCTTCTGGAATGTTTGCACCAATCCGATCAAAAGCGAAGTTCGAAGCCACAGTGTCCGAAGGCTCCGTTGGCCATCGTCCGACTGACCCAGAGGCAATATGATCCTGCAACTCGAAAGGATCAGACTTTGATTAAATGCACTGACTTGACTGATCTTGAGATAACTACTGCAACGACTCCAGAATCGCAGTCAGGTCCTCGTCCGAGTACAGCGAGCAACCCAGGCGATGGTGCACGATGCCCAGAAAGATTCGTGCCGCGATTGGAAGCACCCCGTCGTTGAAGTCGAACTACAGTGCTGTGTGAGTCTCATATATATGCTCCATGTGCACCGTATCGCTGTGCAGGTTGCGGTTCTGGGCAATCGCCTACAGTGCGCGTGTGAGTTCATGCCTCATTGAGGGGGCCACCTCGTCCTTTGTCCCAAGGAAGAAGAAGGCACCGGGACGTGCTTGCAGGTAGTAGGAAAAGTCTTCGGACGCAGGGTTAGGTAGCCCCGCAGCAGTGACGTTCTCGACACCCAGCTACGTGCACATCGTCAATGCACATGCATGTATCGCTGTGGTGTGTACCGCAGCTTGAGCAACATCACGAACAACGTTGGCCTCGTCTGTCGTGTTGAACGTAACGGGGTAGCCTTGCCGGAAGCTCAGCTCGCCCTTCACATTGTGCGCCGCGGCCGTGTGCTCGACGATCGCGTGCATGCCTAGCGTTGTACAAGAGCTTGGTACTTGTCGCCAGAGGTGACGAACGCGCTTGGAGGATGTCGAAGACCGCGGGCGAAAAGTCACGGCACGTCCCGGAGAGCACGACAGACGACGGGATGACGTTGTCGGCCTCGCCACCGTGCACCTGCGTGATCGAGAGGATCGCACTCTCCTGCGCCGGAACGCTGCGGCTGACAACCGACTGCATGGCGACAATGATATGACCCGCGGCAACGATTGGGTCCTATATAGGTAGCATCAAAACGCTGCTCGTCAAGTGGAGGGAGCGGCGGACGGTGGTTTGGTGGGGGGCTGAGCCGTGCCCGCCCGGCCCCGAGAGTCGGATTGTGAAGCGGCTCGAGTGCGACATCATCGGACCCGGCTGCACGAGGAGCAAGCCAAAGCGCGCAGGCATGTTATGGTACCCGTACACCTCGTCGACGCCATCGAGACAGCCGTCCTTGATCATTTCGACAGCACCTTGTGACGCGTCATCATGCCATTGAAGTAGAGAGAGGGCAAAGTACCAAAGTGACCTTCTTCGGCAGGCTGAAAGAGAAGACGAACACGGGTGTTGGGTGGCAGCAAGTGGCGCTGGCGGCTCACCAAGACGGCAAAGCCTAGAAGCGACGCCATGTGTCCATCGTGCCCACACATGTGCGCAGCCTAAGAGACATTAAGCATTGCCATAGAATGACGGCGTACGTGCGGCTGCGCCGAGTGATATTCGAGGTGCGGGTTGTTCTCTTGCATCGGTAGCGCGTCCATGTCGGCGCGGAAGGCCACGCACTTGCGCGACGACCCGCTTTCGTTCGCGGGACCGTCGATGTCCACAATTAGGCCTGAAAAAGGCCTCGTCGAGCAGTCGTATCTGGCGTCGTTGTGTACCAGTGTTGGCGCAGGAGCGAATGGTCTCGGCCGGGATCTTGGCCTCGTTGGTGAGGTACGCGCGGATAGTTTCTTGGGTCTTGAACTCCTTGAAGCTCACCTCTGGCTGCGCATGCAGCGCGCGACGGACCTCGACGAGGCTGCGGAAATAGCTGGCGAAGTCCATGGGTCGTCGTCGGGCGAAAAGAAAGTGCAGCCGCCAGCGCAATCAATCTTTCTCTCAAAACGCTAGGTACCATGTGGCAAGAAAAGAATACCCCACTTGAAGCTCGGTACAAGAGGTCGTGCGTGCATCGAGGCAGCCAGCGCCCAAGCCATTGGTGGAGTGGTGGCACGAGACTCTCGAGAAAAAGCCACCGAAGCGTGAGGACTCGTTTGGCCAAAAATCTCCTGCGGGGCATCACAAGGTCGGTAGATATCCCTGAAACGCGATTGCCAGGGTACAAACAAATTGGTTGATCGTCGGATGTACGCTAGTCTTCGGATTACTCGTCTTCGTACGCCCACGGGTTCCTACGAATTGATAAGGTGCGAGGTAGGTCGGAGAACGACGAACTCGTGCAAGAAATCTTCAATGGCGTGGCGCAGACCGACGTTCGGCCGCAATTGCGCCCGCGTGAGCTTCTCTCGCGTAAGCGGGTCGATCGCTTGCACGTCCAGATGCTGTTCAATCCACTTGCGCTCGTACCTACAACAGACACCCATCGAACAAACGGCGACGCGCAGGGCGTCGTACGACACTCCGTTCGGCGTTGAGACGGGGTCGAGCATGATGTCCATGCCAATCGGGCACAAAAAGTACTCTGGGATTTTGCGCTGATGGGGCGCCTAGTCGCACTAGCATCACGCTTCTTCTTCGAGATCACGCCTGTGTACATGCGGCGACGTCTCGAGCAGCTCCATCATGTGCGCAAGAACAAGGTCGTGCTCTTCGTGGATCACCCTAGGCAGACGTCAGGTCCCCTAACTCGGAGCGTGCAAACGCGTACGCGTGGTCATCGCCCGTGCGAAGGCAGCTTTGACGGGAGCTGTCGAGCATTCCCGCGACGAGGGACTTGACACGACCATGGCGCTGCCCCCGAACGCGCTGCACCTCGTTCCACTTGAGTTTTTTTGCCCGGCGTAGCTGCTGGAGCACGTCCTCGACAAAGGTCGCTGGCGTCGCCGAGCCCTGGGCCTTCTCGATCGACATCTCAAAGGCTTGGATGCCTCGGCTATACTCAGCCGCGCCGACGCACGCCTTTCCGAGCAAGTAGTAGGCTACAAAGCACTGCAGAGGGCGACGCGAGAGACAGAACAGACCTTTGGCGTTGGCGCTGTCGAGTTGCGTTGCTCGTGTGCAGTCATCTTGAGCTTGAGGATACCGTTCCAACTACGATCATGTTGGCGTGAGAAGTTGACCGTGTGGCCGCCGACCTGGAGGTAGCAGAGCGCGCGGTTCGTGTAGAAGGCGGCCACGGTCGAGCACAGACACTACGAGCACGCTGAGGAGAGGCCACAACGCAGCTGCTAGGTACGATGGCTTCCGTGTAGCAGTCGATGGCAGCTGAGAACTTTTGCTTCTTGTAGCACGCGTTCCCGCGGTCCTTCATCATGACGGCCTGCTCCATCGTGCTGGAAATATATTCTGTTCTTGACACGCGTTCTTAACACCGGCTGTGCTTCCGGATGCGACGAGAGCGGCTCGGCTGACGAATTTGCCACGCCAGGTTTGCGAACACCTCGGAATTCAGGGGGCTATGTAGTCGACCAAGTCCTCTTGCTTGTTAGATCAACTCGACTCGATGAGCCCGTGGCAACAACAGAAATCTTCGACACGGGAATATTATATAAATGCGATTCGTCAAATCTAGGCGCACCATCTCTAACTTACTCTTCGTCCTCGTCGACTTCGATGCCGTAGGCTGCCATCATCTCTTCGCGGTTCGTGGGCGTGTTCTCGGCGAGCTTCTTGTACAAAACCGACTCCTCAAAGTCCTTGCCCGAGCAGAGGCACGACATCTCGTACGCCTTCTCGTAAGCCTCCGTCGCTCCGTTGATGTCACCGGCACCGATGAGCGTCTGCGCGAGGTGGTCGTAGTGCTGCGTCTTGAGGTCGTGCGGGTACGGCACGACGTAGTTGAGGCACTCGAGCACCCGGTTGTAGATTTTGGCGGCCTCCGACTCCGGAAGTTCTTCGTCGTCCATCGAGACCGAACTCAAGGCTTCGATGGCGAGGTAGAAGACGAAATGGTACTTGTGCAACGGCGACGCCGCAATGACGCCGTCCAACTCGTTGAGCGTCTCGACGTCACCAATCTCGTCGACGTCAGCGATCTCGTGCATCTCGACATCAGCGATCTCGTCGGCCGAGAACGTGTAGTTGCACGTCGTGCAGACAAAGGCGCCGTTCGTCGGGTGGACGATACCGGCGCAGTCGGCGGCCTTGCACTTGAAGGCGCGGGCAAAGTCGGGGATCGCGCCCGTGCACGACGCACAAGTGCACTCCATCTTGTCCTCGGCAAGCGTCTCGCGGCGGTCCGAGATCGGGCTGTAAAAGAGATCGAGGATGTCGAGCGTCAAGGTTTCGCCGACCGCAATGGGCTTGATCGCCGTGACCCACATCGACGTGCCAGAGACCGTGATGTTGCAGTTGGGCAAGCACGCGTGCGGAAGCTTCGAGACATAGAGAAAGAGACCACTGCCGTTGATCTACACGTGCTGCATGAGACCCAAAATCGAGTGGCGAGTAGTAAGTACCTCTTCCAGGGCGTGACAGTGCTTGTTGAGGACACCAATGACGTGGGCAACGTTGTCATTCGTCATGCACGAGGGTACGACTGAGGGGAACTGGGCACGAAGATCCACGGCCGCGTCGAGGAAGTTGGCAGACTCATCGGCGTTGACGGAAAGCGCGTAGAGAGGGGCGAGCGCGCCAGCATCCGCCTCGACAAGGTGAAAGCACTTGAAGAGATTCTTGCGAATGTCAACCATGTTGAGCGGCTCCTTCGTCTCGGCAAACTCCATGAGCTTGTCAAAGTTCTCGATGACAGCGGGCGAGACGGCTTCGAGGTCGTCTTCATCGAGCGACTCGGGCTCGTCTTCCTCCTCGACTTCGGCGCAGCCACCGCAGTCGTCGTCTTCGCAATCCTCATCGCAGCAGTTGTCCATGTCCATGTTGCCAAAGCTGGACGACACGAACGCTTCCTCGTGGAAAATGACGGTGCCGGCTTCAAAGGCCGCCGTGGCCACGATGGGCTTGGTGATGTCGTGCGAGATCGACGCGGCGAGGAAGGCAGGTCCAAACATTGGAGTGGCGATTGGAAAGTGACTTCAGCGCCGCTCGCAGTTGGTGGTCAGGGAGCTTATTCACGCGTGCGACACGCCATCGCGCTCTGCCGCGTGTAACACAGCCTGGGAAGTGCCCTTTACCGGTTGCGTGACACGCATTTTCCAAATTTACACTCAAGATTGCCAACGCCCAGGTCGAATCTGTCAGAAATGGTGTCACGCTACTGAGCGTCTGGGACTCGCCAATTGACCAAGCAGCTGCTGTCGCACGACAGAACTTGAAGGACGTCCGAGGAGGAGTTGCAGCCTGGATCGCGAGCCAGCGCCCGCGGATACTTTTTTTGAAGTCGATACATTGGTGGTCCTCGACATCCCGCTGCCACGCGCAATGGACCATGGTCCAACGTAACGGGCTCGAGATGCCTGAGCCTGACCGCGAGTACGAAGCAATTGGGTGGGCAGATCCAACTTTAATGGGCGAAGGTTAAGTTATGAAAAGGTAATGCTGCGCTTATTCTTCATCATCGTCGTCGCCGTCCAAGCCGTACGCGACCATCCATTCTTCGCGCGTCGCCGGCGTGTTCTCGACAAGCTTCTTGTAGAAAACGGACTTTTCGTACTCGGCGCCGGAGCAGAGGCACGACATCTCGTAGGCGCGCTCGTACGCTTCGGTGGCGCCGTTAACATTGCCGTTCGAGATGAGAGCCTGCGCAAGGTTGTCATAGTGCTGCGTCTTCTCTTCATGAGGGTAAGGCACCACGTAGTTGATGCACTCGAGCATGCGGCGGCAAACCACCTCGATTTCATCGTCGTCGTCCTCAGACCACGAAGCTGAAAGGTTCTCGAGTGCCATGTAGCACACGTGGTGGTACTTGTGCAGTGGCGAGGCCGCAATGATGGCGTCGTACTCGGCAAACGTCGATGCGGCTTCCAGTGCGACAATGAGCGGCATGTCGAGCGCTTCGACTTGTTCGGCTTGTTCGTCCGACCACGCAGCATGGCACGCCGTACAGGCGTACTTCTCCGCCGTCGGGTGCACGATGCCATCGCACGCGGTGTCCTTGCACTTGAAGGCGCGAGCAAAGTCCGGAATCGCACCCGTACAGTACCCGCAGGTGCAGTGGATCTCTTCCGTGGCGAGCGCCTCGGCACGATCGTTGGAGGCCGAGTAAAAGACATCCATGAGGTCGACCGTCAACGGCTCACCAATTGCGATGGGCTTGATGGCTGTGGCCCAAATCGTCGTGCCGTCCACGGTCAAGTTGACGTTGGGAAGGCACGAGTGGCTGAGCTTGGAGACGTATTGGAACAAACCGCTACCGTCGATCTCTTCGAGCGCTTGCGAGTGGTTGTGAAGGACGCCGATGAAGTGCGCGACGTCGGCATCGGAGAGGCCACCGGGGATGATCTCCGAGAGGTCTTTGCGGAGGGCGAGAGCCGTGTCGAGGCACGACGTCACGTCGTCAGAGATCACCGAGAGGTTGCTGACGACATCGAGCGTCGACGCGTCGCTAGTAAAGTGATGAAATAGCTTCACGAGGTTCTTGCGAATGTCGACCATGCTGAGCACATCGTGGGTCTCGCAGAACGCCATGTACTTGTCGAAATTGGCTACGACGGCAGGGGACACTGAGTCCAACTCATCCTCGGTGAGCTCTTCCTTGACGTCGTCGTCGTCGTCGACTTCAATGCACCCGCCGCACTCCTCATCGTCACAGTCGGAATCGTGGCCTTCGTCCATGTCCATGTTGCCAAAGCAGGAGGCAACAAGCGCCTTCTCTTGGAATAGCACGGTGCCGGCGGCGATGGCCGACGTAGCGACAATGCCCTTTGCGTCAACAGCCACGGGTGCAGAGGCGAAAGAAGGCGCAGAGAGACACGAGACCATGGTGGTTGCAAATCGGCAAGTTGAAAAGTGAACCATGCATGCCTTTCAGACAGAGGTCGCTCACCAGCTGGTTGGATAAAGGCTGCGCCACGGTACACTTGGTTTTCTATACCGACACCACCAACCAGCTGCGGCGGTGCGCGACAGCCGAGAATCGCGGCCTTCGAGCCATTCAAAATAAGCGGCCGCGGCATGCTCCCACACTCACCGCCGTCTTTTGACAGCAAGAGTGGTCCTGCATGACTGCGCTGCAAAAACGCACGCGGCCGTACATCCATGCGTATTGCACTTGGCGATTCGCAGCATGGCTGCGCTCCACACGTTATGAACTTGCAGCGCAGCTCCATGGCGAGGACGTAGTGTAGCGACAGTCTGTAGCGACGCCAGTAGTATCCCGCAAGACGCCAAGTTCAGCCATAACGCCTTTAGGTCTGGGAGGGTTAAGAGTGCGGCAGACCGGTACCGTTTTGTGCCAAGTGTCGACAATGGGTTGCGGAAAGCCAGAGACCAAGGCAACAATGTAGCCGCTGTGTAGCCCATTGGTCGCAAACGAGGGTCTTTGCATTTTGCGCTCCATCCACAATCGTAGAGTCGTTCCGCACTATATGTAGGTCGCTAATATTATGCTGCAAGCGAAGCGAACTCATGTGTCAGCCCAGCATGATCTGCGGCATGCCCCAAGATCCAAATTATGCGTTGCTCATCGTGATGCATGGAAACGCAAAATGCAACCTGGAAGGCCGCGTGATCATATTTGAGTGGCGTCTTCTAGCGGCCGCATCTTGATGGCCCGTCCTTGTCGAGCTGCACCGCCAAAAAGAGCACGCTACATACATCCTCGGGTGCCCCCAACACCGTGACTGTCATGACAGGGTACAAGCCCGCGGGAATAGTTGTTCGGTTTTAATTACCACCCGAGCCCGCGGTGAGGCCATGGAAGAGATTGCTTGGCGCTATATGGCTTCACGTCCGAGGTGGTGACTCTATGAATCAGCACGCAAGTGCCGTTTCCAAGAAGTGGAAGAGGTTTTCCGCGCAAGGCCGAGCGTTCTAGAGGATCAAGATATGGAAGCACGCACAGGCTACAAGATCCAGGCGCAGAGCAAGCCAGCTCGAGCCATCCACGAATTTGTAGTATCAGTCAAAAGCTAAGCTTCTGCAAGTATTTTGCTGGCATAGTCCAGTGGTGTATGGTATCAACATCGCGTCACTTCGGCGGCGCAAGTAGTGCACTGGCTCCGGGTCTCGACACGTCACAGTCCGGGACATAGCAACTCGCTCCTAGACACAGCCGTCGCCACGACATACGTCAACATGAAAGACCCACACGGCTTCGTGGGCAGACACACCGAATACAGCACGCCTGCGCTGGATGTACCGAGCACTCGACAAAATCGCGCAGCAGCCTTGGCTGTCATCTTTGGTCAGATACGAGCAGCGGTAGCCTACACGCACGTCTGGCGCGAATGAACAACCTTCCCCAAGCTCGACGCAGCCCTGCACACCTTCGCAAGCGAGCTCACCCAGCGGCCCATCACAACAACCAAGCGGCGCCGTTATCTGACGGAGCTTGTCCAGTTCCCGCGTCCACATCTTGAAGCCCTGCGTTGGAAAAAGAAGGT
>NW_008246098.1:64538-72485 GCF_000281045.1 Saprolegnia diclina VS20 | reverse complement strand
ACCGCCTCGCCCACCTCTGGCATGGCGGACACCAACACGGTTGTTGCCCCCAAGTAGCTCGGTCTTGATTGAGTAATCTCGTGTACCAAGGTCATTACGATACCTTCGCATCTACTATAGCTCGCCGCCTTGATGGAATCGCGCAATTTGTTCATCGATATTGTCGCATGCCTAATTGAGATGTGCTACAATACCGGAGGAAGTAGAAGGTGGTGGAGTTGAGCCTGCTGCAGATGCTCGTCGATTCCTTTGGATTGGAGAGCTATCAGCACTAAACACCACGCAGCAAAACTATGTTTGGAATCTTGTTTTGGCGACGAACAGAAACGCCCTATTGCGCATTGCTCTCACCTTGGGGTTGAAGTGGCGACTCAAGCTGATTCAAGAGTGGTGTATCGGAGGCGCAGAAGGCACCTTAAACATCGATAGAACACTAGTTTTGCACAAGAATCGCACGAAGGGGCGCGTCGAAGAGTCGTGGGTTGCGCAATGCAGGTCCAAGGGTCGGAAACCCGGAACACGCATGCAGGAGTCGGTATTGCAAGTCGTTCTCGAGAACTTGCAGTGCGAGCGCGACGCCAAAAATCAGGTTGAAATCAACTGCGCTCTGGCCGGCGTGACATCGACCAAGCCGTGGTGAATAATACTACCCATTGACAAAGCTCGCACGCGGACGCACAATCTACAACATCTTCAACTTGCCCGCTGGTCCGTTCATTGAAACAAATGCCAAGGTGGCTCTAAGTTGAAGCTTTTGTGCATAGACGAAGCCAACGTGGTGTCAAGCTGCTGATGCTCGCTAAGCTGCGCGCACAGGGCGGTGTGAGCAACGAGTCGTAAAGAGGAAAAAGGAAGAGTGAGTTTATTGATGAGACAAATACAGCCCTTTTACGGGTGGGCTGGCAGGAACAAACCAGTATCGCGCACGCGATGGATGACCACTTGGACAGTATTATGCGGGAACCAAAAAGTACATGGAGTACGCGAGCCGTAGAAAGCATGACGACGACACGCAAATTACGAAAGTGCAGCTCGAAGTTGATTAAACATGGTGCGACAATGCTTGCGGTGAGCGACGCCTAGGGCTTGGATGACCCATGAAAGTTGAGTGTCATCGCCAGATCGATGGTGCAAAGTGCATCAATGTTTGCCACGCAGAAAATAGTGTCGAGAATGACAAATTTGCCACAGTCATAGCCGTTCGGTTGTTGAGGTACCCGCGAGACGATGTGTTGCAAATGGAGATGGCTGTTAATGGGTGGATCTTTGAAAACGAGAGTGGCAAAGTCATCAACAAATGTAAGGAACTCCAAGTCGCGCGTAGCCAGCCTGCCGCTGGTACTCATCGAGTCCAAGATAGTGACCCACCCGCGAGAACTGCCCACCAGAACGAAGCAAAGAAGCTGCCAGTGGACGTTTGTGTCGTTGTGAATGCGCATGGCTTCCTCTTGTAGACGGCGTAATGACGCATCGAGATCAAAACAATCCCTTTGCTCGTGTGCGCGATGGCCACTTGCATGAACCGTTCGATGGTTGTTTCGATGTCCCTAGACTCTAACGATGACCAAGTGACGTCAAAGTTGGGCAAAATCGATGTACAATGGCAAAGTGAATAACGTCGTCGTGGTCGGGCATCAAGTGGCTAACCCCATTTTGGTCGAGTGCACTCGCGAGCTGGGGCACGGCTCCGAACGAGGAGACTTTCATGTAGATCGAGACGAAGAGAGTTTGGGCTGTTTGCTGGACATAGCCGCATAGAGATCTGCTTGTGGACACCTTGTCGGGGAATTCCTGGCCTTTGCTGTAGGGAATATCTGGGCTTCTTTTTTCCCAGGGCCGGCTTGGCCATCGCTTTGAGGCTCGTGTTGGCTGGTGGCGTCTTAGTACGCTTCGTGACCGGCAGGACCCCGCCGCTGGACTTGGCAGCACGCTTCCTATTGTCCTTTGCAAGGGAGGCTTCGGTGCGGTGCGCATATTCGAGCTCGGACTGCAAGTTGCTCCTCGAGTGCCAGTATCCGTCGTCACCAATGAGCGTTGCTTGCAGACGCTTGTGATTGTAATCCAAAGAAAGAGGCACGCAGCGACAATTGGCCGTTAATCGACGCACGCGAACATGATGCGCTGGTCAGCAAAGTGTGCATGGCGACGACGACGGAGCTGCGGGTTGTCTCGAATCATTGGAGCTGCGTGACATCACGGAAGCCGCTACATCACGCGATATTGCAACAATGGCTGCATATGCTACGCTATGAGCAGACTGCTTGGCACTCCACAGCTTGATGTCCGACTTGCACTCTCATGAATCAGAACTGGCTCGCCACCAGACATGCAAATCGATCCGCAGCATGCCCGATCAAGCCACTGCTGCGACGCCGGTGTCCGAAGTTCACGCAGGTGGTGACGGACCTGTGGCCGACGCTCAATCGCAGCTCACATCGCCGCACTTGGATCGAAGTGCTCTCAAAACGGCGCAGCGCAATCGTGAACAGTATCTCATGGGCAATGAAGAACAGAAGCTCGCATTTGTGCACGCAGCAGCCGGTACAGGATAGTCATTTGCTATCGAGCACTTGCAGCGTGAGGACGACGCCAACAACCAAGTCCAAGTCAACTGAGCTCCGACTGTCGTGACAGCGACCAAAATCCCACGCGACGACACGCGCCACAAGATCTTCAAAGTACATATGCCTCCCTTGCTCGCTGGACCGCACATCGAAGCAATTGCAGTGTCATTGGGTGGCTCCAAGTTCAAGCATTTGTGCATCGAAGAAGTCGAGCCAACATCTCGTACTTCTTGACAAGCGACTCCGATCGATTTACAGCCGACACGAGGCCTTTGGTGCTAAGTATATCGGCTCGTCTCGGTGGTGACGTTGTCCAACTGCCCGAGGCGGGAGGCGGCCTCGACTTGTACCGCGTCATGGCTGCTTCCAGTATATTGTCGAGCGACTAGACACCCGCATGGGCATTGCCTATTCTCGTCGGTGTATTTGACTTTGGCCAGCAAATGCGTGGTGCGGGCAATGCAACCTTTCAAGAGCTCTCGCAAGACTTTCGGCAACTTTCCAAAAGAGGTCCCCCTGGCGCTCGCGCACATGCTCCACCGACCTGACGTCTACCCCGAGCTTTTTCACCACTTTGTGCTCGGTGCGCCGGGCCAAATTCTTTGCAACGAGAACCCAACGTAGCTTTTGGCATCGCGAAGAAAACAGTGTGCCGCTACGCCTCGGTGGCATGGATCGATACGGAGCCCGACAGCGCCGCTTTGGATGAAATCGGACGCGGCCTATCCAACAGTGTTATCGACCTGCTCCACGCACCCGATTTCATCATTGTCCATGTGAAACTCGACGCGTACCATTTGCCTTCTGTCGTTGCACTGGCGTCTCAATAGTCGTCGTTCGGTGGCCCTGGCTTGTTGCCCTGGTACGCGGGTGGTTGTCGCCCAGCGAGAATTGCCGTCATTGTCTTAGTACGCAGGACGCCTTCGTAGAGTCGACAATGCACTTGAAATCGAGTGCAGGACTCGGCCTGGGGAAATGCTCTTCTCCCCAATGACGTACGATGCTGTACCGCCAGAAAATCATCGAGCTTCTCGTTGGAATCGATCTCTGCAGCCAGCGCTTCGAGGGTCGCGTCCATGACAATCAATGCTTTGGTATCGGGGCGTTCAGACTGCGCCACGTTTGCCGGCTCGTCGGAAGTAGAATTTGTGCAGTGCTATTTGTAAGCGACGCTCTGTGGCAGTAGATGCCTCATACAGTGGTTGAGCACTGGATATTCATATCCACACAGCTCTCGAGCTACTAGGTCGAGACAAGGCGATGTGTTTGTATCAATCTATCACTAGATAGTTCTACCCAGAAACCGTTAGGATGGCACTGTACAGGAGCCTGTGGCCAGGGCTCCAGCAGTCAGCTAGCTTTAGTTTCCTATTTGCCTCATAGTACAAATGCCGATGTTCAGGGAGTATGGCCTCCCTTCGTATGTGTTTGTGTTGATGACTCGTGCGCGAAGACGTATCGTAACGAGTCGCTCGTAAAGTGAGAAGTGTTACCCAAGAGAGCGTGCGCCATCAATAGCATGGACCATTGCGCAGCATCTCGGAAGGTGTTAACGGTGCGAGATGCAAGGTGTTTGCCCGTGCGCAATTTGGTGCCACTGTCCTCAGCGCGGTTTGGGTGAGCCTGTATGTTGTCGATGGCCGCGAGCAAGAGCGTCGTAGCTCGACGCATCTCAGTAGTGTCTGACGAATAGTTGGGACACTCAAGGATGTTTGGAGTTGCAATACTTGTTTAAACGTACATTGTAGACTCCTTTGGCTGGTGAAGCTCGACAAGGTTGGGGTCGTCAAGATGCGGCCGCAAGAACCCTCACTGAAAGGATCGAGCGACTTGTTTTTGGTGGTCGCCGGTCGCTTGGTCCTGGTCGCATTTGGCGCCCTTGGCAACGTTTTTGTTGCGATACGTAACGAACGCAATGAGCAGCGGACAACTAGGCTCTTCGTGTACGTCGAGTGCATGTTAAGCAGACAAATGTGATTGCCCCGCTTGGACTTTTAACATGCAAAGTTGTGGACATACGTGCTTGTGAGGAGGGCTTTACGCTCGCCTGCTTGTACAATTGCATGGCAGTCGGAGCCAGTTGATGTTTCAATGTTGGCAGCTCGTGGCATGGCGCGCCAGCCGCTTTGAGCTCGCGGATCCAATGGTGTTGTCGGGAGGTACATGTACGTCCGTACATGATGTGCTAGCAAGATGTGCAGCCAAGGCATCGCAGAGAGGCTTGACAACCGCAGCATTGCGAGAGATCGACGATGGTGGCATTGTCGACGAGTCGAGTGTAAGTGAGTGCAAACGGCCCCCGGTTGCGGCTCCACGATTGCGTCGAATCCAGAGACTGATATATTCTCCACGCTCACTCTGTGTATAGTTGTGGCTGACGCGAGTCAATTTAGTATCTGGGACAGAATGACGTCCTGGACAAGGATGCTTGCATTCCGGTACAAATAACAGTGCGATGACAATCGAGATTTCACCGCCTGGCTCGACCATAAGCTCGCGCGGGAGATCCATACCAGTGTCCCATCCTGTTGTAGATACTATACGTCAGCAGCCCATTGCTTCTTGCGCAATAAAGCGATCGCGCAGCGCCCACAAGTCCTCAAACTAGGGCGGTGCCAATGTGATGAAGTGAGAAAGGACGCCGTACTGAAAGCGCATAGATTGCAGCCGTGGACGCTAAAAAGGACTAGAAGGGACCGTTAAGCCCACTCTCAAGCGAGTTTTGCAGATCTTGAAGTGCATAGTCTTGGCTCATGGATCTGTGGGGTTGTCGCGAGCCCACGGAACTTGCTCCTAAAAGGCTCTCTCGTTGGTAAGCTCGCCGAAACGCTCGAGCACAGTGGTATTGTTCGTGCTGATGTGAGCTGCCTTGCGGACACACGTGTGCTGCTGCTTCTGGTTAAAGACTATCGCGATCCACATCGGGTTATGAATCGGACCGTTGTGAAAGCCCGCAAGACGCTGAAGAAACTTCAAGGGGATCGAACGATTTGACGTGCCTTTGCTGGGCATGAAAAGCGCAGTAAAGACGCCCATCAAAAGCTCGTAGTTTCCGTCCAACTCGGCGAGCGGCGTCGCAGTGCGCGATACAGCCACTACCAGTCGACAGGTGGGCTCAGCTCACTTGCCCTCGCCATCCTCCTCGGGCTGCAAAATTTGAAGCAAACCGGCAACAGCGAGGTCCATACCCAACCGCATCAGCGAACGAGGCTGCAAGACAGCCGAGTGCACCATCTTCAGAGTGTCAGCGTTGTCTTCGATCGGTGGGATGCCGACGTTGAGGTCCATTGCTTCGCTCAACTCTGATACTAGCTTTTCGGGACACGCGATGGCGAGCGTCTCGATTTTTTCGGCAACCATCGGCTGCTCTTGCATGAGAGCCGAGTCATTAGTCGTGACGCGATCGGCATAGGCCTCAATATTGACGAGCGGCAACCGATGGTGTGACGAGCACGAAGTCGTCAATATAGACGCAGGTGGAGATCGGCAAGCGTGACCAATCGCCGGTCGGCTGCCATGGTGTCGACGACGGCGCGTTCACCATCGTCCACAAGATACTCAGGTGAGGGAAGAGATCGGTCGTTGGAGGCCGCGATGGCGTAGAGCAAGAGTGAATACGGGCACTGGCGTGTGCTTGATGAGGTGACACAGGTCGTACGTGCTCTGCTTGAAGCCGAAGCCGCGGAGACACTTGGTACTGTGTTCATATGCCGCACTGGGCCGGAGGGTGGGATAACGTAGAGTGCATTTTGACACCGAGGTTGTTGTAGTAGGCTAGAGAGAGGGTTGCATACCTCTCATATTTATTGATAGCTCGCACGTAGGCGTTAACTACATCGTCTTGATGTACGACCACTTCACAAGGACCGCGATATCGAGTATTATGGGAAGCATCGCATACTTAACCAAACGTTCTTGCCAGCCAAATTGGTCATCTTGGCGTAAACGCAGTATGTGCCCACGGTTCACCTACCAAGCGATGTGTCCAGCTACGTATCGCAATGAGCTTCTCACCCGCAGGTTCGCAACCTCCGCTACCAACACTAGATGAGGCGAGTATGCTGGAGCACCATGTTGGCCATCATAACTCAATGGAATAATGAACATGTCGAATCCAGCAATCTTATTAGCTCAATCTTCTGCAAAAAATTAAAAGCTCATCGAACATCAAAAGTCACGAAATTGCACTGAACTGGCAACTTGCATTAACCAGAGCTGTTCTGACCTTCGTGCATGCTGCATCCACCGGCGCGGCCGCGCGCTAAAATAGCTTGCGGAATTTAATGGGTACACACCTTCCCCAACCATATAAGACTAGCTTCGTGGCTCAGAATTTACTATGCGAAATGCAATTAAGGTACCTGGACAGAAAAGAAATTTTAATATTTCTGTTTAAAAATCGCGTCGTATTTCCAAAAGTTCGAGCTCAATGAAGTATTTTTTTAAAACACTGATACCGCAAATAGGCGCAGCATCGGCTAAAGCGGTTCACGACACACTTTTACTGGAATTCGGTTCGTATTGTGAAGGCTAAGACAATAATTCTCGCGACAAGTCAGCTTTTCCGCGGTAGAATGGCTCCTAATGAAACTCGTGCAGGTCGAATGGCTCATATTTGACAAGAAAGTGCAACGAAGTCTGACGCAATGGCGTCGTTTGTGGGGCGTGTCGCGCATCATGCGCTTTGCCGACAATTAGTTCGTGTGACAGGCTGTCCAGACTTAGTGTCCAGGACAGCCTGGAATACAGAGACCCCAGATACAGCGAAAAAATCATTATTTGCTCTTGCGTCGAGGGTACATGCAAATTTTTTACGGAAAAATCTTTGCTGCGTCTTTTGGTTCTTGTTTTGCCCTTCTCAGCGGGATTGTTTTTTTTTATTGCTTTTGGTTAGGGGCGGCGCCAAGGCCGTGAAGTGAACAGCTCAGACTGGGCATTGCTTGAGATACACTGGAGGCTTTTGCTGCCTTAGAATAGTGACTTGTTTAGCAACACTGTTGGATTTATTTCTCCGAAGTCACACGGAAAACGAAAAATGCGAACGTCCGCTAGAATGCGAACGTCTGCTGGATAATTTCGAAGCCAAGATACGTGCTTGCAGCAAGATCCTCACCCTTGTGAAGACTTGTTAGCCATTCTCAAGAGAATTGTCATCGTCACAACCGCCGAGGATCGGTATCGGCCCCTCTCCGTGTATGTCAAGCCGTACAAAACGTCGGCTAGCGATGCCGAGTCCTAAATGATCACCGTATGTTTCCAGCACGTGCTCGAAAGCAACAACCGCTATTTCTTCTTCGCGGCGGCGGAGTAAAGGCCTTTTTTTACGCCGCTTGAACTAGGTATCTTTATTGTACACTTTATCTACATACTTAGTACTTTGGAT
>NW_008246098.1:56573-57308 GCF_000281045.1 Saprolegnia diclina VS20 | reverse complement strand
CATTTTCATCTGGTCCCCAGACATATTCGTCACCAAAGCCACTGTATATACTCCCATTATTAGAGTGATTTTGCAAGCGTGGAATTCAGGATTGTTCGGCGCTCGAAATTCTGGAAAATTCAATGGGTAAAAGTGGCGCGTCGATTGTTTTTGCAAACCTGCATCAGTTTTACGCTTTGGACCGCAGGCACATGGACGACGTCCTGCTCGCGGGCCATCACCAAGTACCCGCTTCAACTTTAGCGCGCAATCCGATACGGACTGCGTGTACAAGTTCCGATTTACCAAGCAGCAGATCGTCGAGCTCCTGCGCTCGCTGTGTTTGCCCGACGAAATCATCACGACGCACCGCTACAAAGCCGATCCGTTGGGGGCGATCTGTATCATGCTTAACCGGCTCGCGTTGCCGCATCGGCTTGGCTCCATGGTCGAGACGTCACCCTCCCACGCCTTCGTCGTCGTCTGTGGAGCCTCCTCGCCTATACTCAGCGCAAGTAAAAAAATGAGTGGCGACCCGGAAAAACGGTTCAGGATTGAGGGGGTCCCATCGTACGGTTTTTCGGTGGAATTCATCCGACGGGCGCATGCGACATGTGACTACTTGCTCCATTCATGAAATTCACGCTTGCAAAATCACTCTATTGTCCTGCGCATTTTTGAACTTGCACTTCGAGGCACCAAGCTTTCGAATGTACGCTGAAACCGGTATTACCTCGAAATGGAAAGGCTGCGAAG